>NW_005871467.1:394822-399076 GCF_000147115.1 Myotis lucifugus | reverse complement strand
ATGCTGAGTCATATGTTACTCAATGCTACCATTGAGAATTGCCAGACTTTCCGAAGTTGCTGCACAATTTACATTCGCCTTCAGTGTACTTGCTACCTTCTTGCTTTTTGTTAAAGCTATCCTAATAGGTATGAAGTGATATTTCATTACGGTTTTGATTTGAATTTTCTTGATGGTCAGTCATATGGAGCATCTTTTCATGTGCTTATTGGCCATTTGTATATCTTCTTTAGAGAAATTTCTACTTAGACTATTTGCTCATTTTTTTTCATTTGGATATTTGTCCTTTCATTATTGAGTTATAATAATTCATTATGTATTCTAGATACAAGTCTTTTGTTAGACATAATTTGCAAATATTTTCTCTCATTTTGTGGTTTGTCCTTTTACATTTTTGATGGTGTCCTTTGAAACATAAGTGTTTAATTTTGAAGAAGTCCAACTTATGTTTTGTTTTTTTTTGGGGGGGGGGGGTGTTGCCTGAGCCAAAGTCATGAAGATTCACAGCTATGTTTTCTCTTAAGTTTGTAGTTTATCTCTTAGATTTATATTTTTGATCCATTTTGAGTTAATTTTTGTATGTGTTGTGAATGAAGGGATGTAACTTCATTCTCTTGTATGTAGATATCCAGTTGTCTTAGTACAATTTTTGAAAACACTATATTTTTCCACTAAAATTGTCTTGCATCCTTGTCAAAAATCAATTAACCATAAACTCGAGGGTCTATTACTGGACTCTGAATTCTATTCCATTTATCTATATGTCTAGCCTTATGCTAGTACTATTTGCAGGCTTTTTACATGCATTATCTAATATTTTTCCCTCTATATTTTTATTATATTGTAATTTATTGTATTATAATTATCTGCTCAAGTGTTCCCTCCAGTAGCCTGTGAACTCTTTAAGAGTAGAACCCATCTATTTTCTTGTTTATCTCTGTATCCTCGGCAGTGAGACTAGTGCCTCTCAAGACATGTTTAACAAATGCCTCGCACACAAGATATGCTCAACCCCTATTTTCCTGCTTGGGTTCCGGGGGAGGAATGAAGCTGAGGGTCACCTATGGATTTCATTCACACAGGTTATTCCCAACTCCCTCTTGGGACAAGTGGTTAAATGCAGACTTTAGTAAATGATAAATAATCCACTTGGACTATCTGGGAACTATGGACACACCTATAACTGGTTAGTATTCACACTTTCCTCCCTCCATTTGTGGGGGAACGTCAGTCAGGTGGCAAGTCTAGAGGTGCCTGTCCTTTCTCTTTCAGTGCTCTCCTCCGGGAAGGAGTAGATGCAGACTCGGACATGCCTTTTGTAAAAGGACTGGATGTCCTCACTCTTCCTCTCTTCTCTCTCCTCCCCACATGGCCTGTTTCTCCCCACCTGTGGAGTTCTCCCTGTGCTGACCATGCTTCTAGCTTAAGAGAGAATGTTCCAGACAGGCCCGGTCTCTCCGAGGCACCTGCCTGGCTGTGGGGGATCTGAGCTGCTGCTTCACAGCTGCTCCTGTTGTCTGGCCAGGACACACTGCCAGATGCTCTGCTTGGTTTGGGGGATGAAGACATTTTTGTCTGTGAGTACATGAGACAAAACAAAGATAACCAAGTAGACTTCTAGATTGCCCATGATGTTGGAATTGGTGGTTTTGCCTCTAATTATCCAGTGCAAAAAAAAAAAAAAGGGGGTGGGGGAGGGAAAGGACTTGAAATGCTTATTTTACTTCAGTAATTTTCTCAGCAAGTTTTCAGCTTTTCGTCTGGAGCAAGTCTCCACGATTAAACAAGAACAACAACAACAAAAAAAGATAAAAGACGAATATGTGAAGAGAAATAGCGCCCTTCCAATGAATTCTAGTACCTGGCTGATAACACTGCTCCTCTTTTGAAATAACCCGTCGATTCTGGATGCCGTGTCTTCTAACAGTGGCACTGTCCCACTCTCCGAGGTCAGGCAGCTTTGTCTCAGCTCATCCAGTGCTTTGGATTTCACTGCAAGTTGATTTTCTATATCCTGGAGGGCAAGAGAAAACCGTTTTCATATGTACAACATCACAAAACAATAAGGCGGAAGAGACAGGAGTTTGTTTTCTCAAGTAAAAATGACCTGAGAGTATATAATTCATTAACACTACACCAAAGACATTCATCACAGCACTCCAGTTTTTATAATGAATAATTACAATATAAATGGATACGATTACAGTATGAACTTTTACAATAAATTTCTAGATTTGAGAAGAGTCCAGGCAACAAGTCTTTATCATCGTGGTACATGACAAAGAGGCCAGCAGCCTGGTGCCCACCCATGTCCACCCTGTACTGGCTGTTGGACCAGGCATTTAAGTCATCAAACTCCCAGGTCGGCACTTTCCCATCTGGAACACAGTGATGATACCCCATGTTGTACAGAGCTTGGAAATCAAGCGAAGCCGGGTGGCCTCTGGGGGTGGGGTAGCACTGCTGTGGACTGTAGGCTCCCAGTCAGGAGGTATGTGGGATCTGAGGTGGCTGCCAAAATTCTGAAGTGGAAGTGGCTGGTTAGAAAACAGGGTTTGAAAAGCTCTTATAGTGAGTGGTGTCGCTGCTCACACAGCATGGCCCACATTGTTCTGTAACCTTCTAAGCAGAGCTGCGGCCAGGCAAGCAGGGCTACGGTTCTGGGCAGCAGGGGCAGGCGTGGGCAGCCACAGGGACAGCTGAGTGTCTTCCAGGAGTGGCACAGCTGGGCAGTGCGTATGGAGGATTAATCTACATCTGGGCGAGGGCACCTCAAAGATTAAGTGACCTGGTCAATGGCAACTAAACAAACAAGGGCACGACCTCCTCCCAAGTGGGATTTGGACAGCGGTTCCAAGGGACAAGCAGTCCTTTTAGAACACGTTACACAGCAGGTAAAAGAGAGTCCTTTCTTCTGAAGAAACAGAATAAAATACTCAAAATCGGTGAAACTTCAGGGTAATTTTGTGAATATTTGATGCATTTTTTTAAAAGATATAACAATTGGAAAACACCACATTCAAAATTCCCTTTGAACATTTTTTCCTTAGGAGTAATAGTCAAACCTCTTAAGAATAACAATAACTGCGCATTGTTATCAACCAAAGAACTTGCATGAATATATATGCATAACCCATGGATACAGATAATAGTGTGGTGAAGGCCTGGGGAGGGGGTGGGGGCGGGCTAGATGGGGTCATTGGGAGGAAAAAAGGGGACATATCTAATACTTTCAACAATAAAGATTAAAAAAAATAAGCACCCCCCCCTCCAAGAATAACAATAACTATGCAAATATTTGGTTCTGTTTACCATTAAAAAAAGCACCACCGCACTTGCTGGTTTGGCTCAGTGGACAGAGTGTCAGCCTGCAAACTGAAGGGTCCCGGATTCGATTTTGTCAAGGGCACATATCTCAGTTGCAGGCTCAATCTCTGGCCCATCCGGGTCAAGGTGCATATGGGAGGCAACCAACCTACCCCCCCCCTTCTCTCTCTCTCTCTCTCTTCCTCTCTTCTTCTCTCCCTCTCTCCCTCTCCCTTCCACTCTCTTAAAAAACAAAATCTCAATAAAACATATCCTCAAGTAAGGATTAACAAAACAAAACTTTCTATCTCTCTCTCTCAAAAAAAATTCAATAAAAATATATATTAAAAAACACACCACACCATGGATAATTATCTCTTCGACATAAAAAAGTAGCACATGGGGGTTGGAGGGGAGTCCCGAGAAACGACCATGGCTGGCCCTACTTGTGGACTAAAGACCCCGCCCCGTGCCGACAGGGGCCGTGCGGCACTCACCTGACAATCCAGGAGAGTCTTCTGCACCGAGACCACACTTTCCGGTTTCTGCAAAGTTTTCAGTCGCTCCTCTTGCACCTCCATCCAGTTGTTCAAAATCTGTATTTTGTTTTCATTCTCGCTAATACTTTCCAAAAGCTGTTCTAAATGTTGTATCTACAAGTTATCAATGAGACAATTTCTTATTTTAAACCATATGCTCTAAAAAGTAAATGTCATGATATGTTTTAAATAGGATGACATATTTTCTTCTGAGATTTTTAGTAAGTATAAGGTTTCCCAATAACTTTTGTAATAAAAATTCATAAATCAGGAAATAGAATTAAAATCACCTTTAAAAAAATTATAACATTTGAAATGAAACCTAACCTGCTAAGAAAGCTGGCTGTTTTGGAGTTTCATAATATCTGAACAAAATAAAATCATGTTGCTGACACTCAATTTTATATAA
>NW_005871467.1:376629-392695 GCF_000147115.1 Myotis lucifugus | reverse complement strand
AGGGGCGGGGAGTAGTTGGGGGTGAGCAGGCCGGCGGGGAGGGCAGTTGGGGGCGAACAGGCCAGCAGGCAGAGTGGTTAGGGGCAATCAGGCAGGCAGGCAGGTGAGCGGTTAGGAGCCAGTGGTCCCGGATTGTGAGAGGGATGTCTGCCAGTTTAGGCACGATTCCTGGGATCGTGCCTAAACCTACAGTTGGACATCCCCTGAGGGGTCCCAGATTGGAGAGGATGCAGGCTGGACTGAGGGACACTCCCCACCTAATGCATGAATTTCATGCACAGAGCCACTAGTATAAAAATAAAATGCTTGCTAACATCCTGCTTTGTGATTAAGCCACTCATCTTCCACCTGTGAGGTCTTTGAAAGCCATGACCAAGGCCGTCATCCCTGTGCTTCTAGGGGCGAACACAATGCCTGGCACACAATAAATGTTTGTGTGTGGTTTGTTCAATATGACTTAAATCTACTTGAAACCAAATATCACGGAGAAAGCCATGTTCACACCTATTTGTAGGATACCAACTTTTTCTTATGTTGATTTTCCTGTATCAACTTATTCTCTTATTCAAAGAACATTTACTCAAAACCTACCGGCTGCCAGGTACGGGGCTACGTGTGCTATTTCAGGGAGCTGAAGGACAGCTTCTGCTCCCAAAACGCTAAGTCAAGGTGGGGAGAGAGGCAACCAAGCACATAATTCTAATACCGTGTGGCAGGAACTATTGATGGCGCCACAGAGACAGCTAATCCTTGAAAGTAAACTAATCCGGCTGGGAGAGTCAGGGGTAGATTTCCAAATGAGAAGACACTTGAGCTGCCCCTTGCAGGATGACCAGGAGGGTTTCTCCAGGTAAATGCGGGCACTGGGATTCCTGGTGCAAAGTCCAAAAGCATGAGGAGAGAGAGCACCAGAGCAGTCGAGGGAGCACAAATCACTGGGTCCAGGCAGAGTCCAGGGTTTACGCGGGGGGATGAAAAGAGGAGGCTGGAGACGTGACGAGGGACCAGAATCAGTTAAAAGGTTGGCTACTGTCGCCCTGGCTGCTGGTGGTTCTCGGCGGTTGGAGTGTCAGCGAGCACCAAAGGGTCGTGTGTTTGATTCTTAGTCAAGGGCATGTACCTGGGTTACAGGTTTGATTCCAGACCCCCGTCAGGGCGCATGCGGATGGCAACCAATCGGTGTGTCTCTCTCATCGATGTTTCTCTCTCTCTCCCCCCTCCTCCCTTCCCTTTCACTCTTTTTAAAAATCAATGGAAAAAATATGCTCAGATGAGGATTAAAAAAAAAAAAAAAAAAAGCTTGGATACTGTCCTGTGGTGAGAGCTACTGCAGGAATTTAAGCAGAATAAGAATAAGTATACGAAGTTCTCTCTCTTGAGAATCATCCAGCACCCCACCCCCCACACCCAGAATTAGTTCTTCTAAATTATATCCCACGCGTGTCTTTGTTCAGTATTTCCTCTCCGACTGCCTTGCCTTCCTGTTTAATGGAAAGGCCTCCGCTCTTTCTGCATCATTACCTTGTACTTCTGAAGAAGGTTTTTAACTTGAGATGCAGAACCCAGAGAAGGCGCGGCGTCTTCGCCTGCAGTTTGACGTTCCACATTGTTCATCCAGCTAATCATCTCGGTGATTGCTTTGCGCGACGGCAATTTCTCCATCTGAAGCTGCAAGGACAAAACGATTTCCATTTAATTACCCGCAGTTAACAACACGAATCAGGGCATCGCTGGAGATGATATCGGGTTTGATAAAAGGTCCTGCTACATAATTATGCAGGTTACTCACAAAAACAAACCCCGCATTCAAGCTTAGAATAAACGACCCCAAAACAATGACAGGGACCTTCACATCAGCTACCACAGTGGTGCAGATACACGGGGAAATAAAGTAATTAAGCCTGATTTCTCTCTGCAGAAAGATCCCATTGGGGGAGAGTCCAGTAATTAAGACCTATATTCACCGGTGCCAGGGAAAAATAGGGAATGTCAATGAAAATTATTGAGTCAAAGGAATAATTTTAAGACAGTTGTGAGCTAACAAGTGAGCGCTAATTTAAATGCTTTAACGACTTGCCTGGTGAAGTTTCTCCTGAATGCCGGGGAGCTGCGTGACCAGCACTGTCCATCTCTGCTCGAACTGCGCTAAGGCAGCTCGCAGCGCAGCCGCGTCGGCCTCCTTCAGGTGCAGGAGCTGGTTCCCGGTGCTTATCACCGCGGTCTTCAAGGAGGACTTCTCATCAAGCTCCTTGGAGAACGCCTGGAGACCGTTTTAAAATGTAGAAACTTTAAAAAATGTTCAATAGAGAACAGAATGGCTAAGAGCCAGAATAACTGGTTAGAGACCAAAACCAAATAACTGAATTCAATTCAAACAGTGAATATTTGTAGGTGGATGTATAAGTATGCATGTGGATATGCGCACGCTCACACACGTGTGTGTCACAAACACACTTTTCCTACTAAGGGTCAGACACTGTTCCAGGCATTCGCTATGTGGAGGGGAACGAAAACAGTGAATTCTTGCCCCTTGAGTGGCTTACAATCTAGGGGATTAATATTTTAAAAGACAGACAAATCTTTATTGCAACTTTAAAAAACAAAGTGCGCACCCGGCTGGCGTGGCTCAGTGGTTGAGCATCGTCCTATGAACCAGAAGATCATGGTTCGATTCCCAGTCAAGGCACAGGCCTGGGTTGCGGGCTCGATCCCCAGTGTGGGGCGTGCAGGAGGCAGCCGATCAATGATTCTTTCTCATTACTGATGTTTCTATCTCTCTCTCCCTCTCCCTTCCTCTCTGAAATCAATAAAAATATAGCCCTAACCAGTTTGGCTCAGTGGATAGAGCGTCGGCCTGCGGACTCAAGGGTCCCGGGTTCGATTCCGGTCAAGGGCATGTACTTTGGTTGCGGGCACGTCCCCAGTGGGGAGTGTGCAGGAGGCAGCTGATCGATGTTTCTCTCTCATCGATGTTTCTAACTCTCTATCCCTCTCCCTTCCTCTCTGTAAAAAATCAATAAAATATATTTAAAAAAATATATATTAAAGAAAAAAAAGTGTGGAATACAACACAAAGTTCATATTAAATATAAACTAAATGCAACAAATTTTAACTAATATATTTGAAATCGTTCCTGTGCACTTATAGGTTTATTAAAAGTATATTTCAAAATATCTATGTTTCAATACCAAAGTAAATAATCATAGCTACAAAATATGAAAAATGGAAAAAGACTAAAAGGTTTCAAAAGTACTATTTTCCTTTAAGAAAAGTCTCAAAACAATGAAACAATAACATTTTTAAAAATTTATTGATTTGAGAGAGAGGGAAGGAGGGAGACAGAGGAGAGGAGGAAGAGAAGAGAGGTGGTGCGGGGGGAGGAAAGCGGGGAGAGGGAGAGAGGGGAGAGGGAGGGAAAGATTGATTTGTTGTCCCACTTATTTATGTATTCATTGGTTGATTCTTATATGCTCCCTGACCAGGGACTGAACTGGAAACCTTTGGTGTAGCAGGATGATGCTCTAACCAACTGAGCTACGCAGCCAGGGCTAGAACAATAACATTTTAGAAGAAATATCAGTTCTATATGATTAAAAACCATGTGTTGCCCTGACCAGTTTGGCTCAGTGGCTAGAGCAGTGATGGCGAACCTTTTGAGCTCGGCGTGTCAGCATTTTGAAAAACCCTAACTTAACTCTGGTGCCATGTCACATATAGAAATTTTTTGATATTTGCAACCATAGTAAAACAAAGACTTATATTTTTGATATTTATTTTATATATTTAAATGCCATTTAACAAAGAAAAATCAACCAAAAAAATGAGTTCGCGTGTCACCTCTGACACGGGTGTCATAGGTTCGCCATCACTGGGCTAGAGAGTCGGCCTGTGGACTGAAGAGTCCCAGGTTCGATTCCGGTCAAGGGCATGTACCTTGGTTGCGGGCACATCCCCAATAGGGGGTGTGTAGGAGGTAGCTGATGGATGTTTCTCTCTCATGGATGTTTCTAACTCTCTATCCCTCTCCCTTCTTCTCTGTAAAAAATCAATAAAATATATTTTAAAAAAACACACACAAAAAACCATGTGTTTATTAACTTTAATACTCATGACTCCCTAACCTTGTGACATTCTTGCGGGGGCAGGAGAGTTTTTTTCTGCATTTGTAAAATGTGCCCCATGTCAGAGCAAGTTTTAAATTTATATATATTTCATAGGGCCAACTAAAAAAAATACTTCATCCTTATTCTAAGTGCACAAATAAACTGCATAAACAATCGGTTCTAAGTTTGGAGAATGCCGCTGCTCTCAGCCCGTCTTATTCCACATCCACAAATGACGGAGCCTCTATCGCAGCAGCCCCCAACACTTTCCCCGGATCCTGATTTCTGACCGTGGATTATCTGGGCATATTCTATTACAACTTACAAAGAAACGGTCTATGTTGCTTCTGATTGTATCCAAGTCCTGAGACACGTTGAGGGACTGTTCTTTCCAGTAGTTCAGAGTTTGCTGAGAAGATTCCAACCACTTGGTTAACTGGTCCGCATCTCTGTGATAACTAACAAGAGCCACGTGAAAGGAAGTTAGAAACGCATTCTATGGATGATGTGCGTCCCCTGCATATTTTCTTCTTATTTTACTGGGTGTTTTCCTGTGTTCATCAGCCCTATTATTCAGAAAATGATCACGTTTATAAGGACTATATCCTGTTTTATCCCAAATCCGACGCTCCTGGCATGTTTATGACTCTCTCCATTATGACTAATCAAGAAGAAAGAGACATTTTAAAGCCTTAAATATTCTATCTTTAATTTCTTATTACAGCTACACAAAAATAAATCCATGGGTAAGGACGGAGATTATTTTTATACATCCAATGTCCTCTAATAGACATGTTTATAGTAAAAATACAACCAGCATTTGTATAAGTTATGTAACAAACAGCAGAGTGCGGTTGGCCAGATGCCAACATATCGAGCTGCTGTGATGAAAATCCCCAAGCAAAATGCTACACTTCTCGTAACTTCTAATCTTCTTCAGGATAAGACAGCCCCTTAACAAGTAGAGATGAGAATGAGGCTTAAAGGTTCTACATTCTGTACTTTCCTCAAGGGGTTCAAGATGATTTCAACTAAGGAAAAGAAGTCTCTGAAGAACTCCAAACACTTTTCCAAATTATCCTGTTAGCTATAATTATTACTTTATTTTAAATTTTAAAACTTTTGGAAGAGGAAAGAGCAATCTCATGGCACAGAGGTAACATGCATTATCTGATAAATCCTATCTTCCACAGAACTGATTATACATTATCCTGAGTCTAGCAAACCAGTACCAGAGACTCTAGGCCCCACGTAGCCCAGCAGGGGGACCCGACTGCCTCACACTGTGGAAGAGAAACTACATGGGGGACCACGTGTAAAAACCGGGGACTGCAGGAGCCCCAAGGCCTTTCTGCACAGCAAAACTTGATGCCGATCGCGCTCTAAGAAAACGTACCTGAGCAGATGCTTGAGGAGCGTTTGCAGTCTGTGGAGTTCATGGTCGATTTTCTTGTTCAGGGACAGCCACTGCTCCTCTAGCTTTGCGATCTGGCCCTCTAACTCGGGACAGCTCACGGAGGCCACCAGCTGCTTGCCGTCATTCAGAGTCTGGTAAAGCCGGGCATGCTTCTCATCGACGTTTCTCTTTATTTGCTAATAAAAGTCAAGTCACAGAATGAATTACTTCAAAATGAAGCCAACGAACCTGCTCCCAAACACTTCATAAAAGGCCAGCGGTAGAGTCTACGGAAGAAACACTACCCCTTTCCTAACCCTCAACACTTTTGCCATCTAGTCTGGCTGGACAAACAGGATGACTGGCTTATTGATCACTTTTCTCAACGCCAGTTTCTAATAATGTATTTCTACCGCACAGATTAAATCTATAGACTTAGACGTGTGGACAGAAAACAAAAATCCACACACCCACCTAAAAACAAGAAAGCTGGCAGCCTAGGGGGCACAAGCAGCTTACAGACAGGAGTGTGTTACCCAAAGATTATTTTAAACAACAGGAAATTTTACAAAGAAATGAGGATTTCCTGGGACTCTGGGCAAACCGGAAGATCTAGGCCCCTGGGTCTGCATTCTCGTGGGGCAAAGATGGGCTGAAACCCAGCAGTAAGCCTCCTGTCGAAGAGCCTGCTCTCTCTGCTTCCCCTACCCAGTTCCTGCCGCCCCCAACTCCCGTCCCCACGGCAGACCACACAGCATGCCTTCTTTCTGTCCTCCTGCCTGGCCCCGTAAGCATTTATATTGCAACCTAGATATGAAGGGGCTCAATAAGAAAACATTTCTGTATTATCCGTTAGCCCCGAATAGCAGGACAAAATTCTTTTCCAGAGTCTTCTCAATGTAAAGACTCAGTAGGGAGAAAGGATAAGGAACTCAGCAGAGCAAATTAAAGCAGACAGCACATCATCAATAAAACGAAAATAAAATTTTTCAAAGCTGCGAATACAATGACCCCCCTGAAGAACTCCGTGGAAGGCAATTATCCTCCACGGCTGGGTTCAGCCACCGACACTTATCCTGACAGCTATTTAAATTTCATCTTTAGAAATAAATTATGATCAAAAGAGAACTTTGGCCATTTTCCAATTAACTTAAGCCTTTTTAAAGCCAAAAATTCTACTTCCAATATCCTTTGCATCACGCCCATTTGTGACCCTCTCCCGCTACCCCAGCCTGTGGGCTAGAATAAACTGTCCAACATTAGTTAAAAAAAAAAAAGTTTTCATTTTCTAAGCCTTCAGTGTGAGGCACTCACTATTTAGAGCATCTCTGAGAATTTTTTAGTTGTTGTTGTTAATCCTCACCCAAGGTTTTCTGGTTTTGTTTTCACTGTGAGAGAGACACATAGATTGGTTGCCTTCCCACACGCAACTCAACGGGGGGTGGGGAGTGAACTACAACCCAGGCACCTGCCCTTGACCCTTCAGTGCATGGGCTGCCGCTCTAACCACTTAGCAACACCGGCCATGGTTTTGAGAAGTTTTCATTTCCCCACTTCATACATGGAGTCAGGCTGCACTGGCCACTCGGTCCATGAGGCTCCGAGCCAGCAGCTGAAGACAGGTTTGTTTTGATTCCAGAGGCCACGCAACTGACCTACATTCCACGTCCTACAGATGTGTATCAATCAAAACACAAACCGCTGCATGATGCATGAGACTGAGGCCCTAAGAAATCTGAGAGAGGTGGTTTTACAAGATATCTGACTTCTGTTAGCCTGGTGAATTCACTTAATTGTCTTAGAACAAGGATTTCATTTTCAATAGAATTCCAGGAGATATTTGAAGGGATATAGTCACTTTTGGGGAAATGATCAGGCTTATGTTAGTTTGGCTAAAATTAACTGTTTCTAATATAACGAGGTTTAACATGCTGTTTTCAACTTCATTCTCTTAGCTGTTCAGAAAGTACCTTTAGCATCTAACAAAGCATCCAAACAGCAGTTTCCCAACCCAGAGGACTGAGACTGACCTTAGAGTCAGGCTCTATAAAATAAGACGGCAAAGAGGGTAACTGTAGCTTCTAGGTACCTAGACAACATGACCACAGCGTTGCAACCTCTGGGAAATGTTGCCTATGGGAGCCTGAATGCCTCTGAGGAATGGCCGAGTATTCCAGGCTCTCATTCTCCAGCCAGTCTATTCAGGCGACGAACCTGCCTTAGAAGTTTTAAAGTTGATATGTGATAACTACCTCTAGCCGCACACCTCGGCTTCTCATCACTCATCTTCTGAAGTTAAAATGTGAGAAGATTTTATCCTGTTGGCCATATTCTCAGTGCCACTCGAAAATCACTCTAAGGCAGCGGTTCTCAACCTATGGGTCGCGACCCCTTTGGCGGTCGAACGACCCTTTCACAGGGGTCGCCTAAGACCATCCTGCATATCAGATATTTACATTACGATTCCTAACAGTAGCAACATTACAGTTATGAAGTAGCAACGAAAATAATTTTATGGTTGGGTCACAACATGAGGAACTGTATTTAAAGGGCCAGAAGGTTGAGAACCACTGCTCTAAGGCTTTATCTTCCCTGTGGCATCGAAATCCGAGACACACAGGCTTTGATAATAGTACTAAAAGTTGCACAAAAAAATATTTAAAGCTTGAAGTCTTTTGATGATGCTTGTGGCAGGTGGCAGGTTATTGTCTGGATCACAAGCTATGTCCCATCAGAGCTTCCCTGTAGTAATAAAACTAAATATATGTTCAGAGGCTCCTGGTTTACAAAGTTCTTCCCATATGTCGGGTGATTTCCATAACCACTGACATCCACCTCTCTAGACAGGTAGAACCAGCACGATTGTCTGTGTTCTACAGATAAAGGAACTGAGGCTGGGGCGGGGGAAGTGACAGCAGGGAACGTGAGAGCCAGGGCCCAGACCGAGGTCCTGGACCCCAAGCCACACCGCGGCGATGCTGAGGAGCTCTCAATCCAATCTACAGTTTCTCCGAATGTGTTTGACAGGGATTTGTGTGATGAACAATATTTCATTTCAATTCAAACCATTCGCCTGCAAAAATCAAGCAACTTAGTAAGATAAATGTAAAAAATCCACTCTCCCACACATACAAAGTGCTATCGACCATGCCTCTGACAGCTTCCACGGGAGCAAAATACCTGGTAAAACGAGATCCTTTCCACCAATCTGTCCTCGGTCTCCTCCACCAAGCTCACGGAGGGCAACGTAGATGCCAGGACTTCCAGGTCCTTCTCAAGGGAGGCGTAGTTCTCATCAAATTCTTCCCATTTCTAGAGAATCAAGAACATCCAACCAATAGGAGCCCTTTTAGTGAATCCCAGACAATGACAAAATGAATCACAAAAATAAAAATGGACTCTGAGAGGTACACAAAATTAAAGCACGGATTCTGGGGGTTTCTGAGAGAACCCCCTCCAGTAGAAGCCTGGTGTGTACTGGGAAGTAATGCCCTTGCCTGTGTGGAGAAGGCTTTTAACATCCAGTTGGTGTTACGTTTGTCTCATCAAATGGAGCAGGAACTGAACTGATTACGTCAAAGTGGTCTCAGCATCGCCTCCGTGAGGGCTCTACGAGAGCCCCTCTCTCATGTGCAAAGGCAAAGGCTACCTTTCAAAGCTTCTGAGCAGAAGCTCCTGTTGGGCCGCTTCCTCCCTCCCGGCCCCAATCCCCCGGCCTGGACATTACCGGACCAGGACGCTCAAGGCATGACTTCACTGAGGTGTGGGCTCACCCTGCATCCGGGGAATAGTCTCAACTTCGCCTGAATCTTGCCTCGTCCTGGCTCCGTTTCCACAGGAGCCCACTTCTAGGGTCCCCACACACTACAGAGCCCACGTATGCACACTTAATAGTATCACTAAACAGTAACTGTTGGAAAAAGAACCACCTTGCTAATTTTCATATCTACTGAGACAGGGGGTCACCTGGCTAGGAGGGGCACTCACATTAAGTCTTCTTTTGGATACGATGAAATATTACTATAAATATCCATTGGACACACTCATTAGAAAATTGTACTAATAAATATCTAAAAGTAACACCATGTCCTACCATATGATATAGTTGAATATTTCCTTGCTTTTTGTTCATTTCCTTTAGGTCAGCGGTTCTCAACTTTTGGGTCGCGACCCCTTTGGCGGTCGAACGACCCTTTCACAGGGGTCACCTAAGACCATCCTGCATATCAGATATTTACATTACGATTCATAACAGTAGCAACATTACAGTTATGAAGTAGCAACGAAAATAATTTTATGGTTGGGTCACAACATGAGGAACTGTATTTAAAAGGGCCAGAAAGCTGAGAACCACTGCTTTACGTGCTGACATCCACCGCATTTAAAAAGTTCCAGGGCAAAATCTTAAAATGGAGAGAAAGCTTTATACAAGCTTAATTTTTTCTCGGAATTGGGACAAGATTGTCATGAGTCCACTTCAGTGACAGAAGGCACATCTGGTTCAGGAAGTACAGTTTCTGAACCAGTGATTATGTCATCCAGATGATCTCCTTCAAGATCTCAATGTGCTTTCAGTTCTGTTTATTTCCTCTGCACAGTGCTAGACGGTTGAAAGATGCCCAGCCGCCCCTGATTTGCCTGTAAGAAACCTCAGCTAATACTGCATCCAGGGAGTAGTAGCCAGAACTAGAGCAGGGCTCCACACTCCTCATTATTAATTCCTATTTAATTGCTGCCTAATGACATTTGTTTTTGACACCTGGAGGCGGTGGCTGACAATCCGGAATTCCCAGCTTTTCAAGTACAAAATGTATGTAACCCAAATACCTGCAACAAACTCTGCTGCTTTATTCCACATTGGCATGCCTTTTCTTCTAGTAATTTAACTTCTTGTACTTGTTCTGCCCAAGATGTCTCTTTCTTTTGCAATAAAGAAGGAAGCATTTTGCTGGAGAAAGTTTGGATTAACAGCATGTCAGCAACAAGCTTCTGGAAAAAAAGCTGTAAAATGGAGAAGGTTTTAATATTTATTTCTGCAACGTGAAATCTTTTTTTTTTTTTTCAAATATATTTCATTGATTTTTTTACAGAGAGGAAGGGAGAGGGATAGAGAGCCAGAAACATCGATTTAGAGAGAGTGGAAGGGAGGGGGAGGGGAGGGGAGAGGGAGAGAGAGAGAGAGAGAGAGAGAGAGAGAGAGAGAGAGAGAAACATCTATGTGAGAGAGATACATCAATTGGTGGCCTTCCACATGCATCCCGACCAGGGCCAGGGATTGAACCTGAAACCCAGGTACATGCCCTTGACCAGGAATTGAACCCTCAAACCTAAGGTTTGCAGGCTGATGCTCTAACCACTGACCCACATCGGCCAGGGCTACTTTAACTTCTTATACTGTTATATTTGCTTTTTTAACCCACAATCCCAGGTCAGCCATGTAGACTAAAACACACAAGGAAACTGACTATGTATCCCTTAGTTTTTGAACACTGACATTTTAACAAATCATAAAGAAAAATCACCCTAGTAATATTTTCCACAAAATAGTCCATGTTAACGGCCAAACATTATTAATTACGTAATTTCAATTTCCAGCCAGATCTTCCTAAATCAGTTATTCTAAGGTTTAAGGAACTTTACAAGAAGGTTGGTGATAACGTGGCTGATTAATTTCAAGACAATACGTTGTATGGATAGCTGTGTTAGCTCAGGGAGCCCACAGAGTCAACAGCTGGGGTTCCTAAACTTGACTCTTAACTTCTACTCAGTAAAATGGCAACATAAAGGGAATTTGCTGACGGGATCTTTGGGGATCCTGGTACCTAACAGCTCCCAGAATGGCCCTTTCAGAGCCTTGAAAGGGGAAAGCTTCCCTTCACGTGGCCCCTCTCCAGCTACATCAGCTGTCCTCTCTGATCGTCTGGAGGAGCCTCTATGTGAATCCCTTCTCCCATTCCTTGTGCAGGACACATGGAGGGTTCATACAGCACAGGGCCCATCAACTGATATTATTTTCTCCTCTTCCCTTTCATCCTTTTATACATCTTTACCTTTGAATTTCTTAGACTAAGGTCTACTTATCAAAGGCCTTGACTTAAGCTTGTTGAAGGGAGGAACGTCTTACACAGTTTTTATTTAAATCACTGCATGTTTTTGGTTGGTGAGGTTTTGTTTAATGAAATGAATGGAAAACAAAGGGGTGTATTGCAGCAATTTTCAACCTTTTCCATCTCACTGCACACATAAACTATTGCTAAAATTCCGCAGCACACCAAAAAATATGTTTTTTTGCCAATCTGACCAAAAAAAAAAAAGATATAATTTTGATTCATTCACACCAGACAGCGATTGTGTTGGCTGTTGTCATTTGTTATTTGACAATCACAATTCAAGGGAAAAGAGGTCAGTGCCCCTGACTGAGTAGTCACACACTGCACGCTTCACCACTGGTTGAAAATCACTGGTTTGCTGTAACATCACACTAGTTATACATTTATATATTTAAATAATGTTTATTTAGATTTCAATTCCTAGGAAGCCTTGTCTAATCTCCTGAGTTAAATTTCCTCTATTAAATGCTCTCAAGGCATGTATCCCAATTTTAATTTTAAATCTGTCTGCATGGCTCCTTAATAAATTGTCTTCTCAGTCAATGGAAAGCTCCACAAATGCAAGGAGCTGCATCTGCTTCATTCACACCATATTCTTAGAGGTTAGCAGGGCTCCTGGTACGCAACGAGCCTTCCAATGGCTGCTTGCTAAAAGAACGAAGGAACGATACCTATTTCCCCACGGAAGAAAATGGATGCACGTGGTTCCCACTCAGAAAAACCGCGTCTGTGAAACGGCGCTCCGCCCGCGTGTCTCACCTTGTGATTCTGTATCTGAGCCTGTAAGGCACCTTTGCTTTTGGTTTGCTCTAAGTGGTCACGAGCAAGCTTTTCCTTCCCGATGGTCACCAGCTCCTCCAAGCCTCGCAACAAAGCGTCCTGCTGGCTCTCAGTGACGCAAGGGCTGCCGAGTTCCGCGTACCTGGCTCTCAGCATACCCCACATACTGTCCAGAACATCCTGAAAAGGAAGAGCAGGGGGGCCCAAACATTTCATCCAACCATGAAAATAACCAAACGAACCACAAATCTGAACTCCCTTGGTGGGAGAAAAAAAATCTTATAAATAATCCTAGTAAATAATCCTAGTAATTCACTGCGTGGATGTTTTCTGCTCGGACACACCTCTAGTTTGTAAACCTCCTGGAGTAGAGCATAAGGTAGGCGAAGCTTCTCTCCCTCGGCCCTGAGTTTTGCTACTCGGCTCTCAGAGTTCCGCAGCTCCGCGGTATAGGCATCTGCTTTCTAAAGAGACAATGCGAAAAAGAAAACATTTAAAGTAACTTAGAGAAGCACATGCATTTATTAAAAACTTCAACAGGAAAGAGTTAAGGGAAAGTGGAGGTCCCGCTTTCCCTCCCTCCCCTCCAGCCTTCCCCAAAGACCCACAGTTCAGTTTGTTTCTAACGCACGGACCGTAGGGGTACAGTGCCCGTCCTTAAGGCACTGAGCTACACACATCATTCTGTTCTGCCGTTTGCACAACTCACTTATCAGATCCTCAGCATGTCCTCAAATCAGTACTAACGTGCCTGGCTCCTTTAAACAGACACGTGGTTTGCTTTGTAAGGCTGCACAGTCTGCTCTCCATGGGCTTGTGGGCTATTTAGAGGTTTTGACTCAAGCAGTGCCGCTTGGTCCATCCTTGAATATTTACATACACACTTACCTTTATGCACGTATTTCCGTCAGATAAATGCATTCCGGCACCCAGAGCAGTGCCTGAACACAGTAGGTCCTCGGTTAACACTTGCTGAATTAATGAGTGAAATGGAACTGCTTCTGGATGGAAGGGCATTTACACTGAAAATTCTAATACAGTCCAGCACTCCTACCAACAGGGCGAGGGCGCATTTCCCAACACTGCACACACTTAACATTTTGCCCAGCTGACAGGTGACAATGGCCTGTTGTTTTGATTTACACTCCGTAAAGGACTATTAAGAGATGCTTCCATAGGTCCGCATAAGTATTTTCATTCTTATTTACTGAAGCCTGGCCACGGCTCACAGAGGGAAGTGGCTCAGAAGCACAGCTCAGACACAAGACTCTGGCCCGAGGTGAGGTCAGTCGGAATGATTTTGACTTGATTACCTGAAGCTGTTCATCAATACTCTGGCCACTAATTTCATTCAAAGACTGTTGTAAAGATGTTTTATTCTTAATCAGTTGATCATATAATCGCTTTATTTCATTCTGTACAAAAAGATAAATGCAAGAAACAGTGAGAATTTCACCCAGACCTTTCTATTCCTTTTTTAAAAAAAAATTTAGTTGTTCTTTAAGTTTTGTGCCATCAGAAATTTCAAACATATACCACAATAGAGAGCTCCCTGCGTCACCACGATCCCACGTTAACAACGACTGTATCTATCTCCCTGGCGCTCTCTTGACTCTACCTAACCCCTCCCCTCAGATTATTTTGAAGCAAATCCCAGATATCATAGAATTTCACCAGTATATGTGTCAGTATGTACTTCTAAAAGATAAAGGTTCCTTCCTTTAAAAATCCCACAAATCAATAATAATCATTCCTTAGTATTATTAACAGTCTAGATAGGGTTCACATTTCTCTAACTGCCAATCATTTTTTTTTTTTTGAATTGGGATCTACATGATGCCCAATAGTTGCAATGGATCACAGGTGTCTCAAGTGTCCTATAATTGGCAGGCTCCCCACCCATCTCTCTCTCCTGTTTCTTGGATTTTATTTATTCTGTGCAGCTTCCCAATGTCTGGACTAGGCTGACTACACTCACGGTGACATCTAACACGTTCTTCTTCCCTTGCATCTTTTACTTAAATTCTAGAGGCTTTATCAGATTCAGGGCTGATTTTATGGGTAAAACTCCTTCATAAGTGGTGTTGTGTTTCTTTTTTTTTTTTCATCAGACAATTTTAGTAACTTCCTAACCAATCACCTGCCTCAAATCTCTCCTCCAATCCACATTAGACAACTGCCAGGTGAGTCTACCTGAAACATACATGAACTGTCATTTCTTTGCTCAGAAACTTTCTTGGCTCCCTCTTACCGAGAAGTCCTCCCACATGACACTCATTGAGTGGCTGAGTGCAATACAGGAAAGAAACAGTACGTTAACTCAATAAAACGTCATACCCAAGACTTTGGAAAGTTCCTGGCTTTTGAATGGTCTCCAACCATGAGCAGCAGAACTAAAAGACCTTCATAGAAAGACAACCGCACCGCTTTCCTTAGCAATTCCTATTCACGACCACCACCAGACTAGGAATTAATGGGAGTTGGGGGTCCATGCTGTAACCTAAAATAGTGCCGACGCGGGCTGAGTGCCGAGACCCGTACCTGGTAACTGCGATTATAGTCGAGGCCGGCTTTCAGGGACTTGCTCCTGGACGCAGCGGCAGCCTGCGTGTGCTCCAGGTAAACTTGCAGGTTTTCAAAACATTCAGGGAACAAGTTGGCGGTCCTTCCAGGCCAAGTCATAGCTTTCAAAAGATCCTTCTTCTTGTCACTCAGAGCTAAGTACAGTTTTTTCAGCTCGAGAGCCAGTGTCTGCAAAGTGGAGAGGCAGGAAGACACAGTGAGTGAGCCCCGAGTGCCAGGGGCTGCAGCTCCGGCTTACCTCGTGGGCTGACTGCGGCAATGGCCAGCACACGGGTGTCTGGAAGTTCCCTACCTCGTAGAACACCTGCTGGGCACCAACATCCTCTCTGCAGAGCCCAGGTGTCTGCAGCAGCTCCTCCACGCTGCCCAGGCACTGGCTGAGGGTCAGAAAGAGTTCGAATAGCTGCTTATCCAAATGTATGTAGGTTTCTTCTGTCATGTTTTCCTGAATCAAGAGGAGAAAAGAAAAAATAAAACTCAGGATTCTTGCCTTCCTCTGCCTACGTTTCCCCTGGTTCCGATTATAGCTTATGGTTTATGTAAATGAGGTAACAGAATAAATAAATACAGTTAAGATGTTAACTCTGAGAGAACCAAGGTTAAGAAATTAAATGTTAAGTAGGGAATTGACTATTGAATGGAATTAAAAGGTCAATCACAAGATGAAAGACTTGGTTAGTGGGGCCATCTAGGTGGAAGTGTGGTCCCAGAGAAATCATATTACCCCTTCCCCCCTGCTCCCACCCCCCACATTTTAATGTAGGAGAAAGCAGGTAAGGGAAATCAAGTATGGCCTGGGGAAGGGAAAGAAGTCAGGAAAGTTAAAGGGGCTGATTAGAAAGAGGTATGATATCTTAAAGACAAGGACAGTACAGTATGGTGACTGTAGTTAACAATGCTGTATTATACATTTGAGAGTTGCTAAGAAAGATCTCAAAAGTTCTCATCACAAGGAAAAAATGTGTAACTATGGGTGATGATGGATGCTAATTAGACTTATTGTGGTCAGCATTTTGAAATATATACAAATAGTGAATCATTATATTGTACACCTGAAATTAATGTAATGTTATATGTCAACTACAGGCCCGGT
>NW_005871467.1:371213-376493 GCF_000147115.1 Myotis lucifugus | reverse complement strand
TTGGGGGATTTTCGACGACGGCTTAGGCCCCCTTCCCAGGAGATCAGCCCTAAGCCGGCAGTCAGACACTCCTCTGGCAGCCTGGAGCCCTCGGGGGATTGTCCGACTGGATGGCTTAGGCCCGCTCCCAGTGGGGAGCGGGCCTAAGCCATCAATCAGACATCCTTAGCGCTGCCGAAAGGGCAGGAGAGGCTCCCACCACTGCCGCTGTGCTCACAGCCGTCAGCCCAGCTTGTGGCTGAGTGGAGCTCCCCCTGTGGGAGCGCACTGACCATCAGGGGGCAGCTCCTGCATTGAGTGTCTGCCCCCCTGGTGGTCAGTGTGTGTCATAGCTACCGGTCGTTCCGCCATTAGGGTCAATTTGCATATTACCCTTTTATTATATAGGATTATATCTTAATTAAAAAAAGAGAGATGGCCCAGCTGGTGTGGCTCAGTGGTTGAGCATCGACCTATGAACCAGGAGGTCACGGTTCGATTCCCAGTCAGGGCACAGGCCCAGGCTGTGGGCTCAATTCCTGTAGGGGGTGTGCAGGAAGCAGCCGATCAATGATTTGCTCTCATCATTGATGTTTCTCTCCCTTTCTCTCTGAAATCATTAAAAATATATTTAAAAAAAAAGAGAGACAAATGGACTGTGAACCTAGGGAGTTAGGAGTGTCATTTATGGGCTGATTATAAGAATTAAGGCCACCCTTAGATGTACAACTCCCGGGAGGGGGCCCTCTAATGTTGTGCTATCAAGCCCTGGTGAGTTTAAGAGCCACAGGTCTGTTTTCGTATAAGCTGCTGGTACCACCTCTTTTTCTTTGCCGAAGATCACCTTGAATTTTTGACCATTACAAGTGATTTAGGAGCATGCTGAAGCTGGTAATCACCCCAATTTGGGCTCTGTTTCCTACCATCTTCCCTGATGGATACCTACATTACCCAGCATGAAGCTTACTCAAGGCTGGAAACCTTGCCAGTCCTCCCCCTCTCCCTCCTCGCACAAAGCACCACACAGACAGTACTAATCAATCACAATCCTGGGTCCTGCTGATCCCCGGCTCAGGTTCAGAAGCCTCTGCACTTGGTGCTCTGGGCAGCCACCACTAAATGTAACAAAGCTGGCAGGAGAGTCAAATCCTGTTTGCAATTCTAACACCCATTCCATTATGTGTTCTATCATTTGTCTACGAGGGAAATATGGCCGGTTTACAATATCACATGTAACACGCAGCTGCTACCTGTGTCTGAAGACTGTTTGCTTCCTGACGCAGGTCTTCAAGTTGGGTGGTATAGGTTTTCAGTTCTTCAGCTGTCGGGTATCTAAAGTTATATACACTCACACTGGGTAGAATACTCATTTCTGTGGCAACCTATTTTTAAAAGGGGAAATGCTATTAGAGACCATTTGAGATTTTTCTGATGTTAACGTAAAACAGCAAAAATGCCTTAGCCTTAGCATGCTATCTTCCAAGTTACCTTTTTATAAGAAAAAAATAATTAAATTTTAAATATTTTGGATAGTTGGAAAAGTCATGACAGGCTTTACTTAGACACTTGAGAGTCCATTTAGACAGGAAAACAAACCACAATTTGAAAAATAGAGTAAAACCACTAATCTTTCAATTTATTAGCAATGCGACCCATGTGACCAGGTTAGCTGCTTCTCTTCCCGCTTATCAGTAAACTCCTGGAATATAGACAACTCTGAGAATAAAACAGTCACCTCAGGGACAGATCCGCATCTTGATTTTGTTATTGAAAAGCTAGGTAAGTATTAAAAATGAGCTGTGACTTCGGAAGGGTGAGTGACTCAGAGTCAATGTCTTTCTCAAATGGGAGAACTGGCCTACGGGGAAACAGGGTGGGTGACAGGGCTCCGCTTGGGGCAAGACTAGCGATGGCGTTCTACTCTCGGGAAGAGAACGATATTCCTGTCCCCGTGTGTCTCACAGGAGAAGGCACAACGAAAGCCCCACCCATCAGCGTGATTCAACTTTAATTGGTCAAATGAGGTTCTCTGCAGAAGAGAACTGCCACGTTCCCACCAGGTGGGGAACTGGGAAGTCACTGGGAGCCTTTGCCCAGGCCGTTTGAGTGCGATGCTGAAGGCAGAAGCTTGCCTGCTGTGAGCACCAGTTCCAATCCTGCTCGTGGGCTCCCCGTTAGAGAGAAACCCAGCAGTAGTTGGCACAGGATGAATAAAACTAGTAATGGCAACGTAAGGTACGTTGGAGGCAATACCAACTGACAGGTACTGTTGGCAACGGCGCCAGCACACTGCAGATTCCAGATAATCTTTTGATGAATGAATGATATTCATTCATTTTTTAAAAAGAAATGAATGTATCTTTTTTTAAAAAAGTATTTCCTACTATATTATTCACTTCTTTTGTAGATGTTAGAAACCTGTAGAAAAAATTTATGAGTTTATTTGAGCCAAACTGACAATTATCGGGAGGCCCAATCTCACTAGATTGAGAAAACGCTCCAGAGAATGGAAGTTTCACAGCTTATCTTATACATGAGGATTAAAGGAGGAGATGTAAGGGGTGGGTTATGTGAAATTCATTGGTGGTAGATTAGGGAAGCCAGAGAAAGCAAATGGGGAAATCTCTGAGACTGGATAAAGAGTAGAACAGGGAGTCACACATTTCTTTGCCTTGCTGGGTATAGGATAGTTAACAATGAACATGTATAGCACGTGGAGATGGTATGAGGGGAACCAAGACAACAGTGAGGGGCCCTGTGGTCTGGGGCTCTGGGGGAAGGCCGTGCTCTGAGGGGGTCTGGAAAAGGAGACTGAGGTCCCAAAGGTATCTTATCTTAGACACAAAAAGACATGAACAGCTCACTTAAGGTAAAGATGGAACTTTGTCAAGGAAGCTACAGGCCTAGGACACGACTGCCCGCCACGATCTGCTTTTAGTTAGGAATTTTCATGTTCATCTTAAATAGTTACTTTCGGTCTCTGATTTGTAGGGCTCTCCGTGCTGGCCTCCCCTGAGCTGGTCAGGGTTAGTATGTGGGCCCTTTTCGTCCACACTTTATCCATTCAATATACAGACCGAGATTTTATGATGTTCCAGGTGCTGGCCAGGCATTCAGATGTGAGCCAGGCAGACACGGACTTCCTTCTCCCACCAGCTGATGGGGAATACCGACAATAAACAGGCCCCAGTACAGTGAGAGCTGTGATCAGGGAAGCCCAGGGCTACAGAAGCACCAAGGGGAGGGGAGGGCACTTACGTAAGGCCGATTTCCAGGAGGGTGGGAAGGGGTCAGCCGAGTGAAAAACCCACTTGGCATCCTTGCTCTCTGAAAGTAAACTGCGACATGACGCAGAACATGCCTGTGTATTTAACGAACGCTGTTGGACTTTCTGAGACAAGCATGCTTACTCACACTGTGCACAGAAACACACTGACCTGGGGCTCCACGAGTTGGGGCAGAGGCTGCTGTATTTTTGAGGAGAGCTCCTGATGCAAATATCGCCACTTATCCCCACTGAGGTCCTGGTGTGACAAGACCGAGTCTGGAGCATCATTTTCAGGGCTGGGTGCCTCACCGCTTTCAAGAAAAACAAAAGGTGCAAAGAACAATCAACATACAGAAGTTTTATTACCGTCAAACAATCTATATATATAAAGAGGCGATATGCAAATTAGGCCGGGATGCCGTAACAGGTCACGACCAGACAGGAGGAGGTTGCGTGTGCAGGTGAGGCCGGGAGCAGAAATGGAGACAGAGACAGGGGGGCCTGCCTGAGCTGGCGCGGCGGCTCGGGCGGCCCGGAGCAGACATAGGCAGGGAGGTCGGAGGATGCTGCGCGAGTCAGGTGCAGGTCCCGGCCCTCCACGGGGTGCCTCCTTGTGTGATTTCAATCACGCGCTGGGCCTCTAGTGTTTTATAAGAAACACTTGTAATTCTCCCATCACACTACTGGATATCCAACGCTTTAAAAATATTTTACCTCACAGGTGATTTCTGAGTTGTATCGTTATCAGGTTGGCAATGCTCGGGCCACATATTCTTAGCATTCAATTCTATGAATTTGACTAAATCTTTCTGTTCCATTGGTTTCAACTCCAGTACCTATAATTGAACAAGATTCAAATGGTCCAATCAATCAAAATTTTCAGTGACTATCCACAGGTTTCTTCTGCTCAGATCATCTGATTTTGAGCCACGTCCTACCTAAATCATTATTTACTATTTTTCTTTCTTTGCTTGCTTATGCTCATCAACTTTCACTTTTCAAAAAGCCTATTTAAAAATATTTTGCACAACAACCAAGTGTTGTTTACATATGTAGCGCATACAGAAAATCACCGAAAATACCCTAACACATTTTAAAATAGGGAGAGAGGTGTTGCAGTGACAGGTCAGTTCATCCTGAAGATATACACTTACTTTGATATAAGATGCAAGTTAATAAAGTACCAACATCAGTGTGTCCCCAGCTAGGGAAGACGAAAGCACAGCTGATGCCACAGCACACGCTCAAAACCCAAGAGTTGCTGCCCTGGCCGGGTAGCTCACTTGGTTACAGCATCACCCTGATGCGCCAAGGTTGCAGGTTGGATCCCCGGTCAGGGCACATACAAGAAGCAACCAAGGAATGCATAAGTAAGTGGAACAAATCGATGTTTCTCTCTGTCTCTCTCTCCCTTCCTCTCTCTCAATAAAACAAACATGTTAAAAAGACCAACTCAGCCTTGCTGCACACACAGCAACACCGCACATCACACTTTCCACTCAGTCACCCAAGAAAACGCTCCACAGGCAGTTCAGTATTTAGTTCAAGGGGAAATTCCAGAGTATTCTTATCCTTACAACCCTTAGGGGCTCACATTACCTGCTGCTGCGGGAAATCTTTTTGTCTGCCGAATTGCGGCCTTTCCATGACAACAGATTCAAATTCAGAAAGGTTATCTGGTTGGAGAACTTTTTGATGCTCCGAAGGTTTCTTTAGAATGGTGGAATGCTGCAAAAGATTTTATAATTGCAGACTACTTAAAAAGAGGACCCACTTTATTTCAATTCAGATAATGAGACTACATAATGGAAACATTTTATTTTATTTTTTTATTTTTTTTTTTTAAATATATTTTATTGATTTTTTACAGAGAGGAAGGGAGAGAGATAGAGAGTTAGAAACATCGATGAGAGAGAAACATCGATCAGCTGCCTCCTGCACATCTCCTCCTAGGGATGTGCCCGCAACCAAGGACATGCCCTTGACCAGAATCGAACCTGGGACCTTTCAGTCCGCAAGCTGACGCTCTATCC
>NW_005871467.1:326653-371113 GCF_000147115.1 Myotis lucifugus | reverse complement strand
TGAAGTAAATGGCCTACCGATTTGGCTCAGTGGATAGAGCGTCCGAGCAGGCGGACTGAAAGGTCCCAGGTTCGATTCCGGTCAAGGGCATGTACCTTGGTTGCGGGCACATCCCCAGTGGGGGGTGTGCAGGAGGCAGCTGATCGATGTTTCTCTCTCATCGATGTTTCTAACTCTCTATCCCTCTCCCTTCCTCTCTGTAAAAAATCAATAAAATATATTTAAAATAAAGTAAATGACTGCATTCTGTTATTTATTATAAATATATACTAGGACTTAATGTACGTATTTCCTAACAACTTCGAAAACCACTACACTTGATGAAGAGGCCATCTTATCATTTCTTCAACTTCCTTCATCCAATCAATTATTAAAAGCCAGGACACAAATAGATCCAGAAACACAGATGCATTGAACAGAGCATCAAACCTCAGAGGGAAGGTAGGGGAGGATGGTGGTGGTGGTGGTGGTGGGTGGTAAGAGATCAACCAAAAAACTTGTATGCATATAAGCATAACCAATGGACACAGACAACAGGGGGGTGAAGGTGGGCTGGGGGACGGGGGTGGGCTGAGAGAGGACAATGAGGGGGGGAAGGGGGACATATGTCACACTTTCAACAATAAAGAATTAAATAAATAAATAAAATAAAAGTCAGGACCTCTATTTTTTTCCTTAAGAAGAAAGTAAAATAAAGTCAAAAAGAGAAATAGTATTATATTTATAAATTAAAATGTCCCTAAGTCTACAACAAAAGTAGATTTTTTTAAAAAAGGAATATATTAGGATGAAAGGGGAACCATATGACTTGTCTACCTGCAGCTCATCTTATTTCTGTGAATAAAAGTCCTCCAAGTAAGAACAACTATCTCATAAGTACAGATGCAAATCTTATATAATAAGATCCTATCCCATTTTGTACATTTGCATTTATAAACACAGAACACTTTTAAGTCACAAGAACACTTTAACTATATGATACTATGATCAGTACTTGTAAATATTTGTAAATGAATAACAAAAGTACCCTAGAAACGGGTTGTTTCTGATGTCAACTTTTAATCTTATCTATAAAAATGTTGTTTTCCAGTCCATTGGAGTCACCAAATTTCTTTGAAATGTGTCCTTCCTTTATGAGGAAGGCTTACACCAGACCTCATTGCCAGCAAGATCAACCCAATCAAACCAACCCAAACCAAACCGATGCCATCACTAACCCCCTGGATAGGAAAACTGCACAGCAAAATGAAACCAATAACAAAAGGCAGTGCAACTGTCCTTTGCAGTCTGAAGAGGCGCGATTCTTTCTTACTTAGCCTCTGTAGTTGCTTCAGCGTCTCCGCCCAGAGTTCGTTCCTGATGGGTCTACCATAACCACACATCTGCACACATGTCTGTGCACAGCCACATCTTACCTGGTCCTCACTGTATTTCTCCTGAAGCACCAGCTGGACTTTTTCCAAATTGCACTTCACAGTTTTTAGTTTCAAGGCCAGTGCTTCGGCCTCCTGTTGAGTGGCTCCATGGTCTCCCAAGCCCTGGTCTTTGCAGTGCTCCAACAGAGAGGCCACCTTGTGCTCGATCTCTGTGAGCATCGTCTAGGAAATAACATCATCGAATGATTCATAGTTTTGGTCTTAAATCAGTGTTATATTCCCATATAAGTTAGATTCACTCTCTCTCCCTAAATGTATATAAGAAGTGCCAGAAACACAGGTTGGAAGGGACCTTGGGTGTGTGTGTCGGGGGGAGGGGAGGACTTGCACATAATGCCTGTGTTTTTCAATAGGGGTGCAACCAAACCAACCCAAATTGCAGCTGTCATTCTGTAAAGTAAGTGATTCTATAATCACTTTAGAAAACACAGCTGAATGTATCCGGCATAGCACAGTGGTTAAGAACACTGACACTGGAACTAGACTACCTGGGTTCATATCCCAGCCCTGCCACTTGGTAGCCGGGTAAACTCAAGGCACCTCACTTTGCATGAGCGTGCCCGTACTCATCTGTAAAATGGGATTATTAACAGAACTTACCTCCTGGGGTCACTTTGATGAACTAGAGTTAAATCCCTGCACTTTGGCCAGTGCTTGATACATTGTCTGTGACGACTATTATTTTTTCCCACCTTTCTAAGCTTTTTTCTGTTGCAATGCAAGTGCTGAGTAGTAATTTAAAAAAAGAATTCCACGAAACTCTTTGAAAATTCTTTCCCTTGCTCTTTTTCCTTTTCTTTCCCAAGCCAAATAAGTTTCCAAAATACCAGAAGAAGGCCACAGAGGAAACCTCACACACTAAGTCATTGATAGAACTGGCCAACTTACACACGGGTCTAAAAATAGATGAATGAAGTAAGTTTCCCAGTAAATCACCGTCACTGTATTCCTCTTCGACAGATCAGGTTTGCCCTGGCCCGGGGCTCAGGAGCCCAGTCATGCCAACTGGCTGGGCACACAGTGCAGCAGGCGCTGGGCACATAGTGTGGCGGCACATTCAGACCCACAGTCCAGCACTGTGAGCACCTGTGCTGAAAACTCAGTGCGTGACTAAGAATGAGGTCAGTTCTTTGAGAGAAATGTAAGGAAAAACTAGCCTTAAAACAATTTTCAAATCGTATGCCTTATAATCCCTCCATGCAAGCAAACTCCTTGTAGCCTGTATAGACTCTTCTAAGCTGAAATAATGTGAACTCATAGATGTTCGAGTGGCTGTAAACAACGTGTACTAGAATTTTGTGCTTGGTTTTTCCACTTAGCTACTTTAAATATACTTTTTAATATGTTGATAACCCATGATTCACTTAACAATAGGATTACTGTTAAGCTTTTAAGCTATTTCCAGTTCTTCACTTTCGTAATTAATATTGTCATAAACATTTTTATCCTTTTTTGGGGGTTATTTTCAGAGGGTAAACTTAAAGTAATGGTCAAAAAATATTAGGTCAGAGATGATGAACATTATTTATGCTTACAGCTGACCCTCCCTGAACATTGAACCAACAGACAAAATTATCAGATGTTAGTGGAGCCATTTCTCCAGGGTTTTCTGGGATGATATAATTTTTGCCAATGTAATGTAGGAACAAGACAATAGCTGTTTTGATTCACATGTTTTAAATAATCAAGGCTGAACATTTCTTCTCAAATTACCGACTATAATTTTTCCCGACTAATCTGTTTGCACGTGTCCTTTGAACATTTTCCCACTGAGAACTTAGCCTTTTTACAGACCACACGAAAGGCTTTTTATGTTTCAATATTAATTACATGGGCCATGGTGTTATGTAAATAAGCCAAAGATGGCCCCTAGGTTTAATTATTCATAGCAGGCCAGGACCCTTAGCTCAAATCCCACTGGCCCCAAACTCAAAACTGGACCCCACACCGGCTAGCCATGGTTAAGACAAACTCGGGAGCCCCAGGAGACCCCAGCCTCTGCTGCCCTTCAGGGTTCGCAGACATTACCTAGACACACAAGACTCCTCTGGGTTCCCCATCCACCGGGAGTTTCCTGGTCCTCTTCCCCCTTCCGGGTGGTGGCCCCACCCCATCCATGCCTCTGAGGTTTCCTGCTGTGGGGGACTTCCCAGTCCACCAAGATCCTGCCCAAATAACGCACCTTGTGTACTACCGCCACCTTGTGGTGGTGTCTTTTCCTTGAGCAGCCCCCAAATCCTTGAACCCACAGCAGGGAATTGGGTGATGATCAAGAAATCAATCGGTATGGGGTCCACGCAGGCAGCAGGACAATCAATTGGCAAATTGACCCTGGATGGCCTCAAGTGGCTGGTACTCAGCATTCGAAAGGCCACTGTCTTTTCCAGACTCTCAGGCCCCATGGCTTCTGGACTTTTGGCTGAGATCAAGTCAGACTCCCATGCCTCGGCAGCCAAGCTAGGCGGCTGGGACAGTATTTGAGTGAACCCACCCCTCAGAGCTGACATTTAGGGTCAGAGGTGCTTAGCTGTCCAGGGAAGGAGGCCAGTCTGCCTGCTGGGGGCAGGGGGTGGGCAGGCACTGGATATTGTAAGACTGTGGGCCTGAATGAAAGGAGAGGCGTGTCTGACTTGGACCTGGAGTGGGCTACCCCTCACAGGCTGAGTTGGACAAGCTCCCTGTGACCGGGCAGGTAATGCGGGGGTCCTCTGAGAGGATGTCCCGATCCTTGGGCACCACCTTGGAGACAAATGAGCCAATCAGGCAGAGACGTCGGTCCAGGGCTGGCATAAGCACCATTGGGGGAGGCGTACTCAATTATGCTGCTGCGAAACCATCATTGTGGTCCCTCCCGGGAGGGATACAGACAGGGATTCCCCACCTTTAGGCTGAGCCTGCAAATGTTACTCAAGTGACTACAGGCAAGGAGGTGAATACGCCTGCCCCTCCCGGGGAGCAGCAGGAGTGGTCATAGTGAAGGGCAGCAAAGCCCTTTTCTGCTGGATCTGCAACCTTGCGAATCAGGATTTTCAGTTTCGTTTCTGATGAATGAAATTTCAAAGAACTTACTAATCCGAATAAAAAGGACAGCATTTATTAAACACTTTTATATCCTTTCTACACCAGACACTGGTTTCTATACCTGATCTCATTTAATCCTGGCAAAGTCCTAAGAGATAACCTGCGTCTGAAGAACATGAGGTGACAAGTTCACTTCCTCAAAAATGGGGACTCTAGGTTCTGCGCTCTCATCCACTACCACTGTCCCCCCACATACTCTGTTCACATGAATCATTTCAAATAGTTACCCTGAGAACAGAAAGTTGAGGCCAAGATAAATGCAGTGGTCAGAGTAACAGAGAGAAACACACTGTCGCTTTAAGAGAAACTGGCAAAGACACCAGGTGATTGGGGAGGAGGCAAGCCCTGAACTCCAACCCATCAGCCTTACCTGGCACCCTACCAGCTGCTGTTCCACCACCTGCTGCATGTCTGCGTTTAATGTTTCCGGCTCGAATGCCACGCTGGCTTGGTGCAGCCACAGCTCCAGCTCGGCCACCTGGGTCTTGCAGGCATGGAGGACTTCAGCAGGCTCGGGTCTAGGGTTCTCCACCGGGGAAGGCAAAGCTCCTTGCTCGACAGAAAAGCCCAGGGCCGCAGCCTTGATAGGAGGTGTGGCACCCTAAGATAAATCCACAGATAATCCAGCAGTGAAAAGTCAGGAGTCCAAAGTTTTCAGACTTGGGCTTGCAAAGACCTGTGGACTTGCAGCATTCCCCCAGTTAAGAGAATCAAAAAATTTAAAAAATATATCTATATATATATATACACACACACACGCACAAGAGCAGAAGAAAGAAAAGAAAACTGCACCTCCACGCTCATAGCAACAATCACGTGACCCAGCGCCCAGGTCTCCAAGCAGCCGATCGGCAGGTACACAGGTACAGTGTTCCCGGACACAGAGGACGCAAACAGGCTCCCAGTGCATGCGACACAGGCCCCGGGAGACAGGTGAGTGTCGTGAGAGGGTGTGCGTGTGGGTGTGTGTCTGAACCACTCCAGCGAACTGGCCGGTGTTTACAGTTGCGTGACACACGATTGAGCAATGCTTGCATGGCTGTGCGCTCTGTTCAAACAACAAGGAGAAAGGAGATCTGTACCCACCGGAGGGGAACAAGGAAACATACACACACTCTTAACGTCTTCTCAGGTAGCTCACTAGATTGTAAAATAGTGTAGCTCCCTCCACCCCCTACATACGTGCCATTACTCATCTATACTTTGATTAAACATAGCTTGAGTCTAGTCATGAGCTTCAGTGAGGTAACCTGGAAACTTTTCTCCTACTCTTCAGAGAGAATCCCTAAAACTAACTTTCACATTCTAGATACTCAAATATTATTGAGTTAAGGACCAGATGCTTATAGTAGAGTATGAAAAAAGTGTGATGTGTTCTTTTCATACTGAAACAACAAGGTTGCTTATTGACCCAGTAGAAAAATTTCTTCTACTGGTAGATAACAGATGAAAAATTCTAATAATTCTATAACAGATATTTTCAATTTGGAGGTAAAAGATGATCTGAAACAGAAAGATATTTCCTTCCCACATCCTTTGCCAGAATATTCAAAGAGTATATTAATCCTTCTAGTAAAATTTCTGTAGGACTAAGGATTTGTGTTTTGTTCTACAAAATTATTGATTAATACATATCTTATTATGTTTAGGATGAAATACAAAGTTTTGGTTTTTTTAAATTCTCACCCCAAGATATTTTTTCCATTGATTTTTAGAGAGAGTTGAAAGGAGGGGTGTGTGGTAGAGAGAGAAAGAGAGAGAAGAGAGAAACATTGATGTGAGAGAGACACATCAATTTGTTGCCTCTCACATAGCCCCAGCAGGGGCCAGGGATCAAACCTACAACCCACGTACACGCCTTTGACCGGGAATTGAACCTGCGACCCTTTGGTGTGCGGGCTGACGCTCTTACCACAACACTGGCCAGAGCAAGAATCACCTTCTTAATTTAGAAGTGTTCCCTTGTTTTCCCTGCAGTTCATACACAGTCAGCTCTATTCATGGCGTGGCCTGTTTTATATTTCTTTTTTAATTCTCATTTTAAAAAACAACAACAGTAGTGTGATTTTACTGCCAGACATCAATTTCTAGTCATCTGATTGTTTTCTAGCGTTTAGATATTGCTTTTGTCTTACTGGCAAAGATTTTGGGATCCTCTTTTTGTTACCAGAGATAACAATCTGCTAATATTAACGTTTTGTTAATATTGTGTAACAAATGGACCTTCCTTAATTATTTAAAAATGTTATTTGAGCGCCCGTCCTATGCCACACACATTTTTAAAAAGACAAGATTTAGTTCCTTTGCTTTCTCACTAATGCACTGAATTCATGAGGAAACAGGAAGCTCGGTAACTAATCTGGGCTTTATTTGCTAGTTATTTGAACCTGAGAAAAAATACAAAGGTAAATGGAAGAGAAAAAGAATATTTGCAACCAAAGAGCGTCAATAGCTGAAGGTGCCCCGGGGAACCTGCCAGCAATCGCTTCATCCGCCTCTTTTTATAGTCAAAGGAGCCCGAGTGCGGTTAACGTTGAGTCAGTTCACGCACCTTCTGTTTCAGCACGTTGCCTCTGAGGAGCTCAGGCCCACAGGTCAGGTGCTTGCCCAAGGTCACACAGCTCTGTGACCTCTTAAGTCTGAGCCCACAGATTTTCCCACAATAGTATTCCTGCTCAACATCAGTAGCACCCCTGCTAAATGACAGCCCCAAACTCTAAAAGCAGAGATTTAAATGAATGTTTTATGAATATACATCTTGGGGGAGTAAAAAGTGTTATCACGAGTATTTCATGTGATAGTCACATCATCTCTATAGCATCGCTGCAAATTAATCATATCTAATCCTTCATTGGATTATGATGAGCCAGGCGACTGTGCTCCGTGTGATGCGCCTCAGCATTGCACACCACAAGCCCATATTATTCCCAATGTGCAGAGGAGGAAACTGAGGCTCAGACGGGTCACAGAAATTGCCGAAGGTCACCCAACTAGTAAGTAGAACCAGGATTCAATCCCTGCTTTCATTAAGCCTTAGAGCCTTCTTGACATAATTCAGCCCCACCCTCTGGTATCTCAGTTAGCCTCTCAGTGAAGGTCATACTGCTTGATTTCTGCATCAACACATCACTAATCTAAGTAACAGCTTCCGGTTAAAACAGTGGTTCTCAACCTTCTGGCCCTTTAAATACAGTTCCTCATATTGTGACCCAACCATAAAATTATTTTCGTTGCTACTTCATAACTGTGATGTTGCTACTATTATGAATCGTAATGTAAATATCTGACATGCAGGATGGTCTTAGGCGGCCCCTGTGAAAGGGTCGATCGACCTCCAAAGGGGTCGTGACCCACAGGTTGAGAACCGCTGGGTTAAAATATAAGCTCTTTTTTTTGGGCTGCAGCTATGCATATTTCATGCCTGAGTACCAACTCTTTAAATTTATTACTTACTACTTTACAATCAATTCTAAAAAACATATGCATGTCTCCCCGTTCCATACACACACACTCTTCATAAAATGCAAAATTGCCTGGCTAAAGTGCAATACCTACCTGCCCTCGCACAGATATTAGACACGCTGCTGGGGCAGGGAGGTGGCGTTTTCTTTAGTGAGGCCAACCCTACCTTGGTTTCACGTCTGTCAGTACTAAATATGCAAATTAGGAAAGCCAATGGGAATATTCTGGGTTTGATTCCTTATTCTCCACCTCCCAGACATACTTTTAATACCTGAATTTTGATTTCCTCATTTGTAAACTTATGGTAGATGTTAATCTACCTTTTAATCTGAGGATTAATCAGCAAATATAAATGCCTCTTATGTAATGGGCAGTTGTTAATCAATATTAGCTCTCGTCCACTTTCACGGCCCCCATAAGGATTGTCTACAGAAGAAAGAAGTGGTTGTTAGTGGAGAGGCTAGTTCACCCTGACAAAGGGTGAGCGAGTGTTGTGCTCACTTCCCATGTGAACGTCTGATGGCAAACCTTCCAGTTCTCCGGCTTGACAACACACACACAGAGAATCGCCAAACACAGAAGCTTGTCATCGCTAGGTGCTCGGCTACCTGAGCAGCTGGCTTGTGACCAACAGGGACTTACCCCTTCCGTTTGGTGGGGGCTCGGGGAAAATGCTGGGCCTTGCTCAGGGTTTAGTGAGCCTGCTGCAAGAACTTGTGCCGCGGAACTATCACACGTGCTGATTTTCCCAGCTTCCTCCTGTGAAGAAAAGCATCAGAGGTCCGGAAAAGGTCCTGTTCTGTGGCCACGCAAGCCACTCTTCCCGCACCTGCTCATTTGACAAATCGTCCGCTTGCAAAAATGTCTGGAGAAGTCAGGTGCACTCAGGAGAAAAGTTTGTTCATTAGGAAAGCAATCACCTTCCTCAGGTTTGTCTTTGTTGGAAAGACCTCCGTTCTCCAAAGCTCTCTGGCTTATGAGGAGCGCATATGGAATCCAGAGAAGTATGCACTTCAGTGGATTATTATGAGAATTGAAATGAAAGGAGATTAGGTGATAAAGGCCACATTTCGACTAATGGACGAAAAGATGTATTTTTAAACTTGGGCATTTCATGGAAAATATTAACTAGATCCTTATCTCACTCTGAACAATGAATTCTAATATTTAATGTAAAAGTTATACCATAAAAATTCTTGAAGAAAATATGAGTGAATCTTTTTCTAATGTTAAGAGTAGGGAAGGAGTTTTAAAGCATGACAATAAAGGAAAAGAATGTTAGTATTAACAACAAAAATAATGTGTACCACAATCTATGTTTAAAGAGAAATAATAGATTGGGTAATATCCTTCATACATTAATATGTTATAAAGTGTTAATATCCTTCATATATTAATAACTCTGATAAATCAATAATGAAAAACATCAGCCTCTCCATAGAAAACCAGTCAAATGCCATGAATAAACAATTCACAAAATAACACAAAAGCCTATAAGCACCTAAAGAGATATTCAAGGCTCCTAGAATATAAATTTAATTTAAACTACTAGCTAAGTTTGGCCAAGATTAAAAATATTCATTATTGCCTGAGCCAGTTTTGCTCAGTGGATAGAGTGTTGGCCCGAGGACTGAAAGGTCCCAGGTACCATTCTGGTCAAGGGCAAATACTTCAGTTCAGGCTCACTCTCTGGCCCTGGATGGGGCATGTATGGGAGGCAACCAATCAGTGTGTCTCTCTCACATTGATGTTTCTCACTCTGTCTCTCCCGCTCCCTTCCACTCTCTCTAAAAAATCAATGGAAAAATATCAAGTGAGGATTTTAAAAAAAAATTCATTTTCAGCCCAGGGACAGGAAAGAGGCACTTCCGAGCACTCTGGGTAGGAATAAAATTGATATAGTCTTTCTAGAAGGAAGTTTGATAATGTGCATCGCATTTTAAATGAATCCAGCACTTTCACTTATTAGGTTAACCGAGGATGCAAAATGGGAAAATGGCACCTACACAAATAATTAACATAATGTGGTGGAAAGGTATGGGTATTGTCATCAACCAAGCTTGATTGCGCTACTTACAAGTTGTATGATCTTGGACAAGTTAACCTGGACACGGAGTCTCATTTACTTCATTTTTAAAATGGGAATATAGTCTACCTCACTCATGCTTGTGATGATTAAACAATGACACATAGCATAAAGCATCCAATAGTTCCTAACAAAAATGTTACTTTTCAGTTCCTTGTACTAAAAGCAGTCACTGCCTTTAAAAAGGTATGAACCAAGAGCTACAGGTAAAGCTTGGCTTAGCTGGCTTGGTTTAACTTTTAACTAAAGGTAAAAATTGAAAGGTATGTCGGGATCATGAAAAGTCTGGAATGCCAGGCTAAGAAGTTTGCATTTTATTCAGTAGATAATCAGAGTCATGAAAGTTCACTGCAGATTGCTGATGGTTTTATGAAAAGCCATCAGTCCTGTGTAAGACGTATTAGGAAAAAGGACTGGAGGGGCTGTCGCCCAAGGAGAAGGTTACTCCCAAAGTCTACAGAGGCAGTAATAATTGCCTGGAATATGCTGATGGCAAAAATAAAGGCAGAGACTAGAGATGCAGGTACAAGCAGAGCCCTGGGCCAATGAAATGAAAGGACTGGCTGGACCTGGGGGAGGGGTTAGCCCTGGGTAGGAGGCAGGAGTGGGCAGGTGTATGGATCATAAGGATGAGGCACGTTTCAGGAACAAGGGAAAAGCACTGTTTACATCAGCTTATGATTTTCTAAAGTGAGGGCATGTACCCCCTGTTCTGAGAGATCGGAGGAGATTTAGAAGGTCAGTAGGAACCAAAAAAAACCTCATCTCATTCATTTATCTCATATCCTACTTTGTTCAAGAAAAGGATTATGCGGAGACCCCTCCCCCAGCTACTCCCCAAAGAGAGGCGTGTTAAACACTCTGAAACACTAGGGTGAACTTTTGTGGTGCTCCTTTGAGGTTTCTGTTTTGTCAGTTTGGATTGCCACATACTGAGTTTTCCTCAGAAAAATACTCTCCTTTCATCACTGAGTGTAAAATAGAAATGCAATGATAAGGAAGGACTTGGTGTTCTTTGCATTTGTGCAGAGGTAATGGTGACAGGCTTTCGATTTCCAGCCCAAGCAGGCTCCACCCCTAAGCATTCTTCCAAACAAGAAGCTCTTTCCCTTGCTGTCTCACCTCCTCACCCCCGCCCGCTGTCCCCATCGTGTGCTGCGCCCACCATTACCTGAATGATAGTTCCAGAGGAGGAGGATGCTGTATCTTCCTCCCCGTCCTTGTCATGCTTCCAGAGGAAAGACCAAGACCCAGAAGATGGCTTCGCTTTATCTCCGCTCTAACACAGTAATCAATGGATCAGCAGAGGGAAGTGATTTCCTACCATTATAACCAGCATCCTACTCATCCCTTTTATAAAAAGCATTGCTGGCCAGGCAGTATAACTGCAGCCTTCATTCCACCTCTCCCCCTACTTTTCATCTCTTTTTCTGGCTCACTACATCATATGTCTCCAAATGGGGTTGCTCTCCCTAAAGCCTAAAAAATAAGAAATTGGGAGTCAGCCCTGATCGGGTGGCTCAGTTGGATAGAATGTCATCCTGTGAACCAAAAGGTTGCAGGTTCAATTCCTGGTCAGGGCACATATCTAGGTTGCGAGTTCAATCCCTGGTCTTAGTGCATATGGGAGGCAACTGACTGATGTTTCTCTCTCTGTCTCTCTCCCTTCCTCTCTAAAAACATCAATAAAAAGCATATCCTTGGGTGAGGATTAAAAAAAGGTGGGAGTCAGCTCACATTAAAACTGCTTTAGGAATTTACTTCACTTTGTTAAATGTAACCTTAAATGCTAATTTTAATATAACAGCTTGATGAACATGAATGTTTGCTGTTGTCAAACACAAACGGTGAATGTTATCAACATATTAGCTCAAAGCAAACACAGGTCTCACGTGAGAGGCATACTGACGTGCACGCTCCTCTTGGCCCCTGGTTCCCCCTTTATTCTGAGATTGTCTGATGGTTGGAGCAGAGTACATCTGTACTCAGCTCCCCCGAGTCCGAGCGGTGCTACAGGGCAACAGGTTGTTCTGTGTGACAATGGAGCTATTTAACAATCTATGAAATGAGCAGTGAAATGACTGGTCGTTACATGTGAGACAAAAAATGTAAATTTCTGTGATTTTTTTCTTTTGGCACAAGATCCATTATAACTTTAGTTTTTAAGGTATGAAATAGAAATTGGAATCAGGAAAGACAACTGCAAATGTCTCGTTCAACCAGTTCGAATGCTATAGTAAGGATTCGTACTAGTTGCTAACACATCTCTTCCTGTCCTTGGCGATGCTGTTGTCAAATATGAACAAATAAAGTTCTGAAAAGCACAGCAGGAGTAGCAACCACACAGCACACTCTCCAAACTTCCGAGAAAGTACTCAGGAGTCAGGATACGACAAAGAACCTCATCTCCCTTCCGCCACCAAGAGCGTCTGAATCACATTTATCCCACGCTGGCGGGAAGTAGGTGTAGAGGCACTTCACGTTAATAACACAAGAGAACTACTTCAATCCCCCTTATAAAAGGCAGGCATTAATTTAAAAAATCTTTATGTTCCCTTTCATTCTGAGATCTTCCCATTGACCTTCTGGTAGAAGATTTCGGTTCTCACAAAATTTGACGGGAGACTCATTGTCCTTACCTCGCTCTTCACGGAGCTCTCTTCCGCCTCTTCCTTGACGGCTGGCAGGACCGGCAGGGAGCCTCTTCGGTTCAACTGAAAGGCAGGGCACGGACACTTGCGGCCAAGCTCATTCAACAGTTCGCTTTATCCAAGATGCCCACCTACACGCGTAGCCCTCTGGGCCTGGCAACTCCAGACCAACACCATGACTCAGTCAAATCTCATCTCCCTTTCACTGGCCTCGTCCTCTGGGGCTCCTTACCAAACAATTAAAAAATGTGCTTCCCTGCCGTGGACTCAGGGTGGGCCGGGAGAGGTGCTGCCTCATTTGGGAGTCTGCAATGGGCTGTTTAGTAAGAAGACATTCGAAGGGTGGCTCCCACCCACCTGCCTGTGGAACTTCATCAGCAGCTCCATAAGGAACTCGGGCATAAGAATTCTGTGGAGCCCAGAACAGATGCCCCCTGAAGACCTAGATTCACATGGAGTAGCTCGACCTTCTAAAATTCCTCTCCTATTGGCCACAGACCCAGATGCCACAGGTGTTCTGGGTACAAACGACTACCCATGTGAAGCTCTTATGGAACGAGGTACCAGCACTAATGACAGCCATACCCACCTTCCACTCAGACTCATCCCTCTCGGCCACGCCTTCGTCTTCCGATGCTCCTGCGGACAGCACTTCCTTGCCTTTCTCTAATTCTTGCTGTTCCTGCTGTAAATGCCGGTGAAGGTTGAGTACGGCAGCCTTTAAGTCCGCCAGCAGGTCTTCTTTCTTCTGGTCTAGACTCATAATCTGCTTCTCAATGCCTTCGACTTCTCCCTGTGCAGAGAGAGTGCACTGCGTGAGGATGTCGGAGGCTGGGCGTGCCCGCAGGCGCCTGCTTCCGTGGGCACAGGGGGTGAGGATTTGTCTGTGCCGCTGGTCTGCAGAGCCAGGAGCTGCTCCCGGAACAGACTAGTTCTGCATCCTGGCTGCGTTTCCCAACGACCTGGGGAGGCTTATAGAATGCCCTGGCCTCACCTTAGACCTTGTCAGTCCGTCTCTGGAGGCTCAGAAACGTGTGACAAGCTCTATGAGTGACTGTGGTGTGTGCCCATGGTTGGAAGCCAGGGCTCTAGTGGCCACAGGACTGACTGGCCACAATCCACAGGGTCAGGGCCCGGGAACCTGCACTTTCCCAAGCACCCAGGAGACCCGTGAGCAGACTAACATTTGGGGTCCACTGAGAGAAAACAAGGTTAGAAATCTCACACGTTTCCTATGGCGTTTGAAGCCTTCTTTAGTGTTACTGAATTCATTTACTTTTCCTCACGGCCAAAGCTTCCTACCCAATGGGAATAAATAAATAAAGGTACTGTGAAGTGGAAGTCACTATGGGGATGACAGGCGATTCCGAGCTTAGTAACGGCACTTTAAGACTTTGTATGATGGCTGTGTGGGATTACACATCTTATACATGGTACAATGAGATGCCCACTGTCTGTCTACGAGGATTACAGAATTATATACGCAGAAGAACTGCAGGTGTCATCTAGTCCGACATCCTCCTCTCTAGCACCCCTGAAAGCCATCACTGCCTGCCTGAGCTTTGCAGTAAGTGCTGCGTCATAAGACATCCTGCTCCTTTTTTACAAACCTTCATGCATTTGCATTTTGTTCCTTATGTATTCATTAAGCCCCTCTTCCTCTGTATTCGTTAAGCCCCTCTTCCTCCCTCCTTTCCTCCCTCCCTCCCTCCCTTCCTCCAGGTATTCGTAGAATCATTCATTATTTTGCGGACAGAGAAACTGCACGTGTCCACACCTGTAAGAGAGAGTTCTGAGGTCCAGAGGAAGGTCTTCCCAGAGCTGCAGCTGTGGGAGCACAGACCCGGCCCTCCTGACACCAGCCGCCATGGCTGCCCCGCTCCTGCACACATCCCAACCCCAACACCTCATTCTGTCTGAAGGTAAACTTCTTGTGATATGAGAACTGAATTAAATCGGAGTAAACACTAAACCTCGTGGGAACAGTGCCTACCGGCGAACGTCGAACCACAGCCATCAGATGACAGACGTGGAGGACCAGCGCCTGCAGAGCCCGTGCGGTGGAGGCGCGGGAGGCACTGAGCAGCCGCCTCAGCGTGGTGTCTGCAGTCCCCGCGGGTCTACACTCCATGGGGACAAGGTCATTTTTATGGTAATACTAAAATGGTATTCGCCTTTTTCGCCGTGTTGACATTTTTCACTGTGTGATTTTTCATTGCAAAAGCAATAATGGGTAAAACTATGGCATCTTTCACGAATCAGGAGGAACAATAGCTATTTTAGTAGTTGTTAGAGTCTTCACTGTCATACTTAACTATATAAAAAAAAAAGCCAGTTTCACTTCAGAATATCCTTGGTAAAGGATGTGTACAGTAGGTCCTCGGGCTATGCCGGAGATCCATTCCTACGGCCCGACGTAATGCAATTTTCGCTGTAAGTTGGAATCCACCTACATAAGCACCTACGTCACTCACATGGAGCACATACACAGCAGTAATGAAGTGAAACAGTAAAAGAAATTTAAAAGAAAAATAACAATTCCTGACCCTTACTTGTGGTAAATAAATAATAAAAAACATAAAGCACATATGTACATACGTCGAAATGATGGAACTTTTTTTTTTTTTAATAAATAAATGGGAGATGGCGACGTAACCATGAAACAACGTACGTCGAGTCTGACGTAGCCCGAGGACTGTCTGTATTTTTAATATTCTGTGTGACAAAGTGGGAAGCATGCTTACAGCATTTCCGCTACATAACAAAGTATGAGGGCTGAGGAAAAGCACTCGTGTGATTATTTGAGTTTTGAGCTGAACTGCTAATTTTTTTTTCATAAAACACTATTTTTGCTTGAAAAGAAAATAGTTGGTCAACCATACTTATTATGTAAATACTTAAAAAATTTTCTAAAGAGATAGATGCTAATAAATGTAAAAGTTTTAGTATTAATTACTGAAATATGTCAACATTCGGACAGACTGCACAACTAGTGAAACAATATTATCCAAATGACCACACGTGATGTCATAAACTCACTAACGGTGGAAAGATCCATTCAAAGTACAGGGTAGGGCAAAGGTGGGTTCACAGTTGTTTGTATGGAAAATAATACAATAATTAATTAATAATAATACAAGAATAAACTCTGTGTTTCACGTACTCACAACTGTGAACCTACTTTTGCCCCACCCTGCACAAGACAGACCAGGTCAGATACGAAGAGTTCACTGAATGGCTTCTGATTCCGAACTTGTGAGTAACTTCTGCCTGTTGGAGGTTAGTGTAGTTTCAAAGAATATCGACATTTATTCAGAAGGGTCATTAAAACATTCCCTTTTCTATGCACATGTCTTGAGAGGTTGGACTGTTTCATATGCTTTAAAGAAAACCACAGAGATCAGCGGATGGAATGCAGAAGCAGACGAGAACCTAGCCAGCCAGACCTTAAAGAAATTTGCAAAGCTGTACAGTTCTGTCACTCCTCTCTCTGCATTTTTTTTTCTGGAAAATATAATTCCTTCTATAAAAATGTTATTTCTATTAATATGGAATGGGTTTATTATTGTTATTTTAAAATAACCAAATATTTTTTTACATTTCTGAGCTTTAACTTCTTTCTATTTTGGTAGATACAACATAAATTCAGCCTCATTGGGGGGGGGGCGCTCAAATTTTTGAATGTGAAGGGAAATTTGACATTTTTACAATATTGAGTCTTTGTTATATTGGGTCTGCCTTATTGCATTCATTACTTAGCTGTGTCACCTTGGATTCCTCAGGTTCACGCGTGAGGTTAAGTAACGTGCCCTAGGTCTCACAGCTAAGCTGGCAAGTGGTGCAACCTGGCTTTGGATACCACAGCAATTGCCCAAACTTGATGGCAGGAAAAAAGCAGCTCTCTACAATCCTTGCCATACAATCAGGTGTTTTTTTCTTAATAGAAGTTCTGATTCAAAAACTAAAATGGAAAAACCCCTACAGTAGAGGGTCAACATGCAAACCCCTGAAACTGGGTCCCCCTGACACTGGTAGCTATGGCATAAGGAAATACTGCTTAGTACATGGAGCTCTTCATTATAGCAGCGACCTGGTCTTGACCTCTCAAGGTCAGCCCACACCGCGTGACCCCTACCCCAGAAAGCTAGCCAGAAAGTCAAGTTGTCCAAACATCCTGTGTTACATGAGCTTCTTCGGTATCAGAGCAAATTCAGGTCAATTTGCACCAAGCTGAGGACTGGGACACCTGATAATTATTTTCACCTATTTTATAAAAGAGGAACGGAAAGTAAACACACCCCTAAAACACCTTCAATTAGAAGAGAAATGTAGGAAAAAGACTTGTACTATCACAAAGGCTTCTAGACACCAACAGCTTAGCAAATGGTTGTAGAATGAATGGAAGAAACATACCTGTACTTGTGGCACACTGGCAGCCTGGTCTGGTGACATATCTTCAGGGGAGAGCTCAGCTGAATAATTATTTAAGATCTCTTTCAAGTGGTCTATTTCCTCATCACATTCATTTGTCTGTTTTATGGCTATCTATAAAATAAATCCCAAAAAGAACCTTTGTCACATCTAAGGAACAGATCAATGGACTGCTTCCAATGTCCAGTCCCATCACAAGTTCCAATCAATTACAGCAAATATGCACTCAGACAGATTTCAATAGGAAATAGTAGCCTAGCCCAGCCCGTGTGGCTCAGTGGTTGAACATCGACCTATGAACCAGGAGGTCATGGTTTGATTCCTGGTCAGGGTACATGCCCGGGTTGTGGGCTCGATCCCCATTGTGGGGTGTGCAGAAGGCAGCCGATCAATGATTCTCTCTCATCATTGATGTTTTTATCTCTCTCTCCCTTCCTCTATGAAATTAATAAAAATATATTTTTTTTTAAAAAAAGAAAGAAATGGTAGCCTAAATATAGAGGACAACATTGGCAAAGCTGGCACCCGACCTTCATGCTTTACAGATATCAGGCACACCCTTGCTCTTAAGTATTTCGTTTACTGGGCTTATTCTGGAAAGCATTTTATGGAGGCTAATAAAAAGTTGCTAAATTTTATAAAATTATTGGTAGTTGCATATGCCACTTAAATACATTTTTCATGTGAGGCTTTCCTCACAGAAAGGTGACATTACTGAATCAGAGTAGAAAGGGCATGTAATGTGAGACATAACAAAGTTTTCCCATTCCAGCCACATCCTCACCTGGTATCCACTGGGATCAGTAAGGCACATTTTATGAGTAAAAGGTTGAAGGTTCGAGAGCAGTCTGTGAGTTGGCAGAATATAGCAAAACTAACCAGAACAATACTTGGAATCTAGTGTTAAGTGAGCAGTAGAGCCTGAAGCTGATCATAAATACTATGATCAAAGTATGACGAAGTGAAGAAATGGACTTCAAAAGCAAGTCTAGAATTTCCTTGGTATGCCCCACAGTGAAGCAACATGTCCTTTAAACTACAAAGTTTCAGGCCCACACAGAATTCTTCCTTGTATTTTCTTTAATATTTAACCATACGTTTAGCTGCAGGCTGGAAATGAATAACTATGTTCACTGCACACACCTGTTCCCCAGCCCTCTCTAATGAGCAACATCCATTACTCGCCCCAAAAGTAATTTGTCTCGTTTTCCACAACGAGGGCACTTCCAATATCTAAAGTAGGAATTAAAATAAATGGACCGTATTCTAATGCTTTTTATTCTCACTGGCTTCCTTAGCTTTGAATTATGAGATGACATCTGATTTCCACCAACACAGTAAGGTGGAAAATTTTAGCAGCACAGTTTGATCCCTAATTTGACATAAAATATAATTTTGTCTTCTATTTCCCTCTCTTTCATCTTTTGAAGAAGCCACTTTTGAGCACAGTTAGGACTGTTATTTTCTTTTACTGACCAGGAGACCAAGAAGCATAGAAAATTAAAAATAATAAATCAAATTTTATATATCTCCTGGCTGGGTGGCTCCATTGGTTAGAGTGTCGTCCCGATAAACCATGGCTGCAGGTTCAGTCTCTGGTCAGGGCACACACAAGAAGCAACCAATGAATCTATATAATGAAGAGCTAATATGCAAATGGTCATGACACCCTCACACGTAACAACCAATAAGCAGGAGGCTGTGTGCGCAGCAGGCACAGGTGGGCGGGGACTTGCAGCATCGGGGACTTGCTTAAGGCTCACGTCCCCGCCCTGTGGGGATGTGAGGCTCATGGAGGCCTACATCTTTGGGGTAATGGATTGCGGGGCTCCCGCACTGTGACAAGGCACAGGCCAGGCTGGGGGACCCATCCCCCCCAGTGCACGAATTTCGTGCACCGGGCCACTAGTGTATAAATAAGTGGGACAACAAATTGATGTTTCTCCCTCTCTCTCAAAAGCAATAAATAAACAAATTTAAAAATCTTATATGTTGTTCTGGTTTCTTCTATTTATATTATTAAAAAATAGTACATTGAGTCCTGGCCAAGTGGCTCGGTTGATGGGAGCATTGTCCCAAAAGGTTGTGGGGTCAATTCACAGTCAAGGTATATACCTAGGTTGCAGGTTCTATCCCCCCAGCCAGGGAGCATATAGGAGGCAACTGATCAATGTTTCTCTCTCTCATTGCTGTTTTTTCTCTCTCTCAAATCAGTAAACATATCCTCAGGGAGGATTAATAAAAAAAAAATAGTACATTGACTGCCAGATCTTCTCCCTGGGGGTGCTAGGAAGTGACGTCAGCAGGTCAGTAGCCAGGCCAGAGAGACTAGATGAGTTAAGTCTCAATCTAGAGACTACAGTACCCTGGAAATCTTAGGGGAACACAGAGGGGCCACCTAAATGTGAATGAAATTTAAGAGAGAGAGAAAAAAAAGCAGTTTTCTTCCTCCAATCAGGTGGTAGTTGGGGGAAAGGGAAAATAAACCTTTTCTCCTACCCCTAACTCATCCATAATCAGGAAATGCAGGAGAAGGGGATCCTACCCAAGGGGGTTGAAAAAAGTGTGTGGGATTTAAGGCTCTTTAGCAACTTTCTGTTCTTGTGAGAGTGGCTGTTGCTGTAGGAATACAAACCAAAGTGAAATGCAATTTCTATCTAATGATGATGCCTGACTTGAGACTGAAACTCAAACCAAATGTAAGGGGGGAAAAGGAACTTCTATGGAGAGACTGAAAGAGATCATCTGTTAGAAGGAAGAGACCGGAATCTAGAAACTCAAATTCTTGTCTCCATTTGTGCACAATTGAATCCCTACACAAACTAACCCGGTGTTCTTTAAGCGAGTCGTCTACCTTCTGAAACTAGTCTCCTTATAGGTAAAAATAAGATGTATCAAATGCCTGAGAATAAAATAAGGTGATGAATAGGAAAGTGACTATTATGAGAAGAGATTAATATGGGGATGACTACTGCATGAGTCTGTCGGCCTCATGAGATTGCAAGTGCTTTGTTCAAGTTTAATCTCTTCCCACGGCATTTTATCCACGTAGGTCTTCAATAACTGGAGAATGGAATGAAATAGACCATAACTATGCTTCGACCAGAGTAAGAGCTGAGAAAATGACCTTAGCCCCATCTGAGCAAGAAGATATACACTCTACATCAAACGGGTAATGGCACAGGAAGAGGCCAAAGAGATCAACCTAGGCAGTACCTTCCTGTCATGGGAACTTGATCTACCCAACCATTGAGACTGAAAACAAAACCAGTTTCTGCTGAATATGCTCACCCAATAAGCTGGCTGTCCTCATAAACTACTCACCTTTAATAACTCATTTTGTTCCTGAGTCACATTTTCCAACAGCTTTATATCTTGTAAAAGCTGATTTGTCCGCTGAAATACAGGCAGGGGTTTCATTCCCGTCTGAGGTAACCTCAGTTCCACTTGGTAAGACATTATTTCAGCAATGGTTTTCTTCATAGGATGTATATTTTCAAGTATGACCTTAATTATATCAGATAACATGTTTCACACGTGAAAACTATGGCCACTGCAAAGTCCAATTATCCTATATAATAAGAGGCTAAATAAAAATTGTCCCCTCGACCAGGAATTCGACCAGGAGTTCAATCAGGGGGTAGGGCTGGATGGCCAACTGCCCGCAGCCCCTCCCCCAGCTGGCCCCGCCCCCAATCAACTAGACCCCACCCATACACGAATTCATGCACCGGGCCACTAGTTCAAAATTATAATGGTGTATAATTTATTCTCTATAGTTCTGATTTTTAAAACATTTCCTTAGCTCAGATTGAAAAGGTTTATTATACTACTTGTGATCTGGTAGTTAAAGTTCTTAGGAAAAAATGCCTGGGGCAAGAGTCACTTCCTAGTTCTAAATTATGCAAGTAGACAACCCTTTCCCTCCTTTTCTCCCCCTCACACCCATCCCCTGTAGAACTGTTGTTTTGCTTTGTGAATTGTCACCAGGCAGTGAGCGGTGTAACAGCAGGTACTGCACGTACTCACTGTCATAGCAGCCGCACCTAGCACGGGCCTCCCCACAGAGTGTGTCCTCAAAAAATGCTTATGAATTAACAGAATTGTCCTGTCAAAAGGGATACGCCCCAAAGGTGTCATTACTTTGCTTTAATGACACCGGACCCATAGAAACGTGGATTTACATAATTAATGAGAAGAGATTATTCACTTTGCAAAGTACTTCATTTGCATCATTTCATTGGATCCTCACAACTGCCCTGGGAGGTAGCTATCAGACCTGCCATTTCACAGGTGAAGAAACTGGGTCACAGAAGTTAGAAGACGGAGCTGAAGTCAGATTGTCAAGAGCAGGGCTGGGATGAGAACCCAGGCTGCCTGGCCCCAAGCAGAAGCTCCTAACCACTTAGTACTCGGGGCTCTACGTGCATTGGAAGTGCCCAACGCAATCACTGCAATGCCAATGTGCAGATATGAAAGACAACCCAAGAAACGCCAACTCACAGCTCGGAGTCACAGAGCCAGGAAGGAGCATAGTTGGGGCTGGAACTCAGCTCTCCAGACTTAGAGTCTCAAGCTAATTGGATTATCAAACAACGATGGTTTACGTGAAAGCAAAATTTCCAAACTTTGAAGTTTTTAGAAGCAATTAAATGAGAAAATAACCTATGGAGAAAGTATCTTCATATAGGTAGTACTATATGATTTAAAACATGATTTTTATAGTCATTCATAATATCTCTTTCAAATTTATTGTGCCATTACCCTAGCAAGACTAAATACTTTTTATTACATATCTAAAAATAAACATAATGAGTGGTATGAGAAAATACTTTAAATAAGGATCCATGCTTACCTCCCCATGCTTGAGATGTTCTTCTGGTGAAAAATCAAATATTTCTTTTGATAACAGAATAGCTTTGATTTTTGAAACTCTTTTCTCCATTGATTTTAACTCAGTTTCAATAGCAACCACATCCTAGAGTTTCAGAAACAAAAACACTCATGCAGTATATGCTGTAGGTTAATAATCTATACGACACAATTTATTGCCATTCATTTTATTCTGATATTTAACCAAAATATGTTTGCCACTTAAATAGTTCTTAAAAACTAAACAGGTGCTACTCAGATGTTTATTGCTTTCAATAAAAAATGTTATTCTACTAATAACATACCACACTACAAAGCATGGCTCACCCACTGTTGAGCTAAAGATCCTCATAAAGCCAGTTTTCAATTACTTATACCGAGGGAGCAAAAGAGCAGATGCTTCTTGACTTATGATGAGTTCATGCTCTGATAAACCCATTGTAAATTGAAAATATCGTTAAGTCGAAGATGCATTTAATACACCTAACCTACTAAACATCAGAGCCGACTGAGCCTTAAACATGCTCAGAACACCTACAGGAGCCTACAGTTGGGCAAAAGTATCGAACACTATAGGGAAGCTAACTGGGAGGGGCGGGCACTGCCATGGCCCAGCATCACAAGAGAGTATCTTGCTGCATATTGCTAGCTGGGAAAAGATCAAAATTCAAAACCCGAAGTATGGTTTCTGCTGAATGTGTATCCCTTTCACACCATCGCAAACTCAAAAAATCTTAAGTGAAACGACTGTACGTTGGGGACCGTCTGCAGTATACATCTGAATTAATTTTTAAGCAAATCCTCCATGCTCTATCATCTCTGTAGGTTTATCTTTGGAATGTGTGTAAACACTTGAATACAAGTGGGCCTAGCATTTTGTGAATTCCCACCACTTCAAGTCGAATGATAAAGTCACCCTGGGAACGGAACACACAAGGAGCTGGGAAAGGGACAGGGTTTTCCCGCCCATCCCCTAACGAGCGGTTGCCAGTCAAAGAGTCCCGAACTACTTCATAACTGACTCAGATTAATTTAAACAATAGGTCACTTGTCCAGGGGTTATTCTCTTATCAAGGCAACCTCTAGAATTTGGCCAAGAATTTTAAAGTGAAAATGCTGAGATATGTGCTATAAATAAAGCCCACATTTTGAAGTCCACTCACACTGTAAGAGGGCCTTCAGACCTTTCCTTTAGATCTCAAGGCTGATAGACTGTAGCAATAAAAAACTCAGCTAATAGTGAAGGGGACAGAAACAGCTACACAGAAATAGACTGAGGGTTTCAAATTATAGCAGTTTGGAGCCACTCAATATAGGACAAACATAGCTGTAAACAAGTAAAGCAATAAGTATAATAACTTTACAGTGATATATCCAAATTATAAGGAAAAGTTAAATTATATTGATATTATTATCTGCACCTTATATTGAAAAAGGTACGTAAAAGTATACAATGTATTTTAGGATAATTTCCATAAAAAATCGTAGAAGCATTTAAAACCTTTGGAATATGCATTGCTAAGAACATTTAATATTATTATTCCCTGAAGTTACGTGTCATGTAGGGAATGTAATTTGAGAAAAAAAGATAAATAATTAAGACTAACTGTTCCTGCTTTTGCTATGGTACTTAATCCTTAAATAAATACTACATTATGTTTCAAGCTAAAATAAATAAAGTTATTTAAAAATCCAGTGGCTGGCAGCTAGCAGTCCCTCAATAAATATTTGCTATTGGTGAAGACTTGGGAGGTTATCTGTTCTAATTACCTCTTTGCTAATCTTTTACCTCAACAATATCTCCTCTCAGACAAAGAGAAAACACTGGGCTTATTTGATCAGGATTCTTCCCTTTAAAGAGTCCACTTCTAGACTCAGAAGGTGGATAAGATCTTTTGTTGTAGTTGCACTAGAGGTTGCAAAGTCAAATAAAATATAATTCAAGAAATAAGAACACAAATGAAAAATAAACAGTACCAGATCAGTGTGTCTTCCTATAATTAGTAGTTGACTAGCAGTATAACACTAATGTACTCAATGAAACATAAATTAAAAATAAGAAGTCACATCTCCATAGTGCCAACTCACATCGGCCATCCGCTGAATCTGTGGGAGGCTCTCCATGATGTTTTGCTGTAAAGCTGCTACCTGACGGCTTAACTCTTGTATGGACTGTGCTAAGTCATCTGTTTCAAAAATCACTGACAAGTCTTCTAGCTCCGTGAAAATGGAATGTAAACGATTATGTTTCTGTTCCGAATCTTCCAAAGCCATCTACACAATGAGAAACAAGGGGGGGTGGGGGGACGGACATTAAGACACTGAAAGTTGATTAACATTTAAATCAGAGAAAATTTACATTTGTCTCCACATGTGGAACTCCTGGTCATTTCGTGTTGTAATAAGACACTGAACACTACTGATGATGGCAGCAGATGACTTCAGAGTGTCTACTTTGCACCACATAACCCTGCCCTCCAGCCGTCATTCATTCATTCATTACGAGGACCAGGAACACGACCTGCAGTCCATCCCTCTGGAATGTGGAATTGGGGCTAATAAAGCCGTTCAGGCTCTTCCCAATTGGCGGGACTTGTAATTCCGGGAAGGCGGGTTTGAGAGAAGCAGCCAAGTGGAGTGCGGGTGAGAGGAAGAGGCATTCCTGGGGCCTGCCAGCCCTGCCCAGTGCCGCTGTCCTTGGGCCTCACCACAGGTGCCACTGACTCCCTTAGACTCCCTGGAGCTTGAGTTGACCTGAACAACTTGATACTAAAAGACCTCTATCTGATATAACCAAATAGGAGTGAGAAACATCCATTTGTAGAACTTCTTGGGCATTCCTCCTTACAACGTTCTGTCTTTTAATGATTATAAGGGCTCAACTTTCGAACTTAATATTTCAAAATATCTCAGCCACCTACAGGAAATGTTCAACCTGCTAACGTAGTCTTTAGGTAATTCCGTTAAAAAATAACTGATAAGGGAAAGAACATTTACGTAGGCAACTAGAATTCCAATCATAAGCCTCTAAAATTAATCAGCTTACTCAGAATGCTTTATTGAGCTTATTTGAAATCCTAGAAAGAGAAAATTTTAAGAAAAACTAAACTGAAAACCCCAATGCTTTATACCAATAATACTATTTACAAAAGCATCAAAAAACATAAACTACTTAGGGATACATTTAACAATTTATAAGCAAGACCTGTACACGAAGATTACCAAACACCACTGAGAGAAATTTTAAAGAGATAAAAAATAAATAAAAAGATATTTTACGTTCCTGGATTAGTACAGTCAATATAGTTAAGAGGTCAATTCTCGCCAAATTGATTTACAGAATAAATGCAATCACACTCAAAATTCCAACAGACCTTTGTAGATACTGACAAGCTGACTCTAAGATTAAAATATAAATGCAAAAGACCCAAATCAAACCTGAAAAAGAACTAAGTTGTAGAACGTACGCTACCTGATTTCAAGACTCGCTGTAAAGCTATAGCAATCAAGACTGTCACCTTGGTGAAAGAATCGACACATAGATCAATAGAACATGAGTGATAAACCCACATACATGAGGTCAACTGATTTTCAACAGGCATCAAAGTCATTCAATGGTGAATCTTTTCAACAAATGGTGCTAGAATAACTGGATATCCCACTATCAAAAGAATATTGATAGTGGGATATCCCAGCAATCAAAAGAAAAAAATGAACCTCAATTCTTGCCTTATACCATGTACAAACATTAACTTGAAATGGATCATAGACCTAAAGTATGTTAAACTATTAAATTTCTAGAAGATAGAAATCCTTGTGACCTTGGGTTAGATAAAGATTTCTTAGATATAACACAAAAGAATAATCCATAAAAGAAAAATACTGACAAACTGGATTTCATCAAATTGATAACATTTGTTATCTGAAAGACAACATGGAGAGAATGAAAAGAAAAGCCACTGACTGGGAGAAAATATTTGTAAATCACTTATCTATTAAAGGACTGATTTCTAGAATATTTTATAAATAAGTCTAACAACTCAATAATAAAATGACACAAAAAATTAAAAATGGGCAATAAAAAATTGAACCTACACTTCAAAAAAGAAGTGTAAAAATGTCAAATAAGCGCATGGAGAAACTCTCAAATACATAAATCATTAGTCATTAGAGAAATGCCCTTTAAACCACAATGAGATACCACTATGTCACCAGAAAGGCTAAAATTTAAAAGACAGATAATATCAAAGGCAAACCAGAATATGGGGAAATCAGAACTCACATTGCCATGAATGAAAAATGATATAGCCATTTTTGGAAAACAATTAGGCAGTTTGTCATCTAGTTAGATATTTACCATAAAAACCAGCAATTGTACTCCTTGGTATTTATCAAATGAAATGACCTAAAAGCATATATCCACACAAAGATTTAAGTATGAATGTTCACAGCATCTGTGCTCCTAAAGGCCTGTGGTAGGAAGCTTCTAAGTTGGCCCTCAATGATCACCTCCTGGTATTCATGGCCTTATCAACCCTGGGCTCAGTGATTTACTTCTAATAAAAAAATGCAGAAGCAAGGAAATGGTGTCATTTCTAAGAGTAGAGTCTGTAAAAGCTGTTTCTGTCTTAGGAGCTCCCTCTCACTCTCTTTAAGGCTGTTTACGGAGAGGGAAGCCAGCTGCCATGCCATGAGGCAGCCCTGTGAGGAGGCCCACAAGTCTGTGTGGGGAAGTGGGTCTAAGGAGGCCTGTGAGTGAGCCTGGATGTGAATCCTGCCGCCTCCCTAACCAAAGTGAGCCTTCAGACCAGCCCACAGCCTTGGCTGACACCTGGACTGCATTCTCCTGAGAGACCTTGAGCCAGAGGCACCCGGGGAAGCCATACCTGGATTCCTGACCCACATTAACTGTGAGATAACAAGTGCTTGTTGTTTTAAGCTGCTAAAAGTTCTGGAGTAATTTGCTTCGTGTCAGTAGATAATCAAACACATGGGCCAGAACATGAAATAACCCAAATGTCCATTACCTGGTGAAGGGATAAAGACATGGCATATTTCCCCATTAATGGAATACTGGTCAGCAATCAAAAGAATAAACTACCGCCCTAGCCGGTTTGGCTCAGTGGATAAAGCGTCGACCTGAGGACTGAAGGGTCCCAGGTTCATACCAGTCAAGGGCACATGCCTGGGTTGTGGGCTGGATCCCCAGTGTGGGGCGTGCAGAAGGCAGCCAATCAGTGATTATCTCTCATCATTGATGTTTCTATCTCTCTCTCCCTCTCCCTTCCTCTCTGAAATCAATAAAAACATGTAAAAAAAAATAAACTACCTATAAACCTAACAAACTACACGAATCTCAAAAACATTATGCTAAGTAAAAGAAGTCAGGCACAAAATTCTACATACTGTATGGTTCTATTTATAGGATGCTGTACAAAAGGCAAAACTACAGTTATAGGAGGTAACGAGTAAGCGGTGACACACGGCTGAAGATGGGCGAAAGGGGACTGACTGCCTGCAGAGGAGCGTGAGGAAGCTCCTGGGGGTGATGGGGATGTTCTTGACATTGGTGGTGGTGGTGGCGGTGGTGGTGGTGGTGGTGGTTATATAACTGTATGCCTTTATCAGAACTCATCTAAAAAATTTCATCTAGCTGTGAATTAAAGTAGGTATATTTTACTGTATCTAAATTATACCTTAACTTAGTTGATTTAAAAAAAATCAGTTGTTTTCCTATTTGTTGTTTTCCTATTTTTACAATGATGATTCTTCATTACAATAGCAGTCTTTGGTTATGTACAGTATCTTTAGGTTACAAAAACCCATCTTATAAAAACCCATCTTAGCAATACACCCACATTGAAAGATACAGTGCCAGAAAAACAGTCTTTACAGCTTAGTGAGAGTTTTGATACCTTTAAGAGTCATTTTAAAAATCATTCCTGGTAATGCTAGAAAAATGCAAAAGTGTATCCGAAAAGTAGAACAACTATTTTCAAAATAGGGATAACATGGGGTATTCACATATGAATAGTTATTTGTGACTTACTTTCCGTTGGGGGATTTATTCGGGTACATCCTGTGGGAAATCAGCCTGCATCTCCCCTTCTCCCTACTTCTAAGCTCATAAACTAGAGTTCTCTCAGCTCTAGCTCATAAAGGCCAGCAAATGAGAGATACTTGCACACCTTTACATTCGTGTCAGTAGAAAGTAGCAAAGTCCAACTGCTTTGGCCTGTTCACTTTTGTACAGTGTTTTGTTTTTTTAAAAAATCTTATAATAAATATTTGAGGGAAAAGGTACCATTTCTCTTGTCTTTGCAACCTCCTTAATATGTTGAAAAACAGGTGATTTAAAATAAAGGGGGATGTGGAGGTGGAGGCAGAAATCACAGGCAAGGGGAAGAAAAGAAACAAATGGGTGAAAATGTAGCATCTTTATAATTATTCCCACAGGAGTACTTAGGGGTAAAATATGCCAACATATCGCAAACATCAGGAAGGTCTTAAGGCAGTTGTTCACTTAGGAACACACTGTGCTATCCCTGCAGATACAAAAAGAGGTCGGATCAACTGAGGTCTGATTAAGAGTTATAGAATAAGCTTTTTCCTAAGAGATTCTTACACGTGGCTAACTAGTATGAGAGAAGTGAAATAGCTATCCTAATACATAAAAAGCCAGAGGCCGTCACGACTGAAACAACCAGACGGATGACTAAACAGCAGGCTGTGTGGGGCAACCAGGATGGCAGGGGAGGCAGTTGGGGGTGACCAGGCAGGCAGGGGGGCAGTTAGGGGCAATCAGGCAGGCAGGCAGGTGAGCAGTTAGGAGCCAGTGATTCCGGATTGTGAGAGAGATCCTGGATCCCCCCGCACGAATTTTGTGCACAGGGCCTCTAGTATATAGCACGAATTTTGTGCACAGGGCCTCTAGTATATATATAAAAGGCTAATATGCAAAGTGTCCCCTCTGGAGTTCGACCAGGAGTTCGATCGATCGCTATGACGTGCCCTGACCACCAGGGGGCAGTGTGAAATGAAAGAAGGCCCTGGTCGGCAGCTGGCAGCTGGGGAAGAAGGCTCCAGCTGGCAGCAGGAAGGCAGGCCCCAGCCGGCAGTGGGAAGGCCCTGATCGCCGGCCAGGCCTAGGGAACCTACCTGTGCATGAATTTCATGCACTGGGCCTCTAGTGCCTTCATAATAAAACTGGAGCCAATACTTGGCAGTTGGAAGATCTTGCAGCCATGGCCCCGAATAGAAAAATACTTCCACTTGTGTTGTCTCTGTAAGCCAGCAAGGAGACAGGGGCCCTGCGGAGCACCTGGAGGGACAGGGATCTGGAACCATGGCATGCTAGACTTGGTGGGAACCATGGACTCGGTTAATGCTGTGTAACTAATTACCACAAACTTAGCAGCCTCAAAATAAAACAAATGTATTATCTCGCAGGTGCCATGGCTCAGGAGTCCAGGACCAGTTTAGGTGGGTGTTCTGCTCAGGAGGTTACAAGGCTGCAAGGGAGGTGCCATCTGGAGCATGGGTTTCTCCTCCAAGTTCATTCAGGCTGCGGGCAGAACTCGGGAGTAGGACTGAGATCCAAATTTTCTTGCTGGCTGTTGACCGGGGTTCACTCTCAGCTTCTAGAGGCTGCTCTGGGATCCTAACCCCATGGCCCTCATTATATGGCCGCTTACTTCCTCAAGCCAGCAGGAGAATCTCTCTCCAGTCTGCTACCAGGGAGTCTAATGCCCATATAACCATGATTAATCATGTATGCATGGGAGTGAGTGTCCCATTACCTTAGTAATATGATAATGTAACCTAATCGAGGGAGTGGCCATCTCATCACATACTCATATTCCTGCCCACACTCAAGGGGAGGGTTTTATACAGGTCATGTCCCCAAAGAGACAAGAATATCGGGAGCCATCGTAGAATTCTGCCAACCAAAACCATCACCATGCAGAACAACCTTCTTACTTCACAGTCGGAGGAACCAAGGCCCATGGAGGAGACAATTAATTACCCAAAAAGTCACCTGGTAGTTACCAGGACAGAAAGAACAAGATCCTGGCCTCTAAAAGCCCTGTCTAGAGCCCGCCAGTCTTCCAAACTCCCTTCTGCCATCTGGTGTGGATGAAGGGAAGGTGGTTGTTCAGGGAAAAGGCGGGTGGGGGGAGCAGGGCAGAAGCACCATGACGGTTCGATAAGCTGCTGCTGATCCTGTACATTCTATGACACCCAGGAAACACTAGGAACACTTACCTGAAGGGTGCTGGCGTGGTGACTCAGTGTCTTTGAAGAGTCATAGTCAGCAGGGTTAGCCAGCAAACGACTGGTGTTTTCTATCCAGGCCTCGGTGCTCTTCAAAAGGTCATGATATTCCTCCATCTTAACGGTGGCCTGTGAAAGAGAGGTGGAACCAAGCTCAGTCTGACTGATGCTCTCTACCTGAGTTGAATGATTCTTTTTTTTAATGTTGTTTTTTAAATTGATTTCAGAGAGAGGAAGGGAGAGAAAGAAAGAGATAGAAACATCAATGATGAGAATCATTGATGGGCTGCCTCCTGCACACCCCCTACTGGGGATCGAGCCCGCAACCCCGGCATGTGCCCTGACCAGAAATCAAACTGTGACCTCCTGGTTCATAGGTCTATACTCAACCACTGAGCCACACGGGCTGGACTGATTGTAGAATGAAGAATTTGTGGTTTTCAGTTGCAGGCCCACCCCCTCCAGTTCTCATCCTTCCAACTTTTAAGACTAATCCTGACCGTAGCTGGAAAGGACTTAAGTTCTGCCCCAAAGCTATGGGCCTCAGCAAGGGTTTTGCATTAGCCTTAGTCTGGTTCCCACTGTATGCTTCATTCTGAAAACCGGATTTGTATGTTGCTGGCTCCTCCCTGGGCTCCTGAGATTGCCGCCAGAAATGCGGTGCTGGGGTCCAACTTCCGGATACTTCCTCTGCCTGCCCAGTTAGACTTCCCGCCTGTGCCAGCAGCGAAATCTATGCCCTCGGTGCCCACCTGAACCTGTCGTGTGGCTCTGAGGGAAACTGACTTTTGTTTTGTCTTAAATCCACCTCGACACCACCACATGCTCTGTGTAGCCGTCCCGTTCCCGCCGCACCTTATTCAGCTGTGAGGTTCTGGCCTCTGCTCTCTGGGACACCTGCTGATACTGCTGGAAAGGAACCATCAGGCGGTCCATCCATTCCTGAGCCTGCCCCGGGTCCTGCTCCACGACGTCATGAACCTCCGAGTCCAGCTCGTTTAGCTTGGAATGCCAGAGGTCTAGCTCATCCCACATTTCCTGCAGAAGGAAAGCATGAGGCGATCTGAATGCAGGTACCAAGGCTTATTGTGTTAATTCCTAGTGTTCACACACTATCGGCACTTGTAAATGCTACCAACACAATACCACAGGCACAGTTATTCACGTACGCCCAGCCGTCACTCGTGACCTAAACTGAGAAAAAAACAAAACACTTTTTCTGAGGTGTCTTAACCCCAACAGTATTCACTTCAGTACAATGAGCGGTGAGGGAGCAGGAAGACCTGGACTTGTCCAGAGATGAACGGCACCAAACAAGGTCAACACAACCCTCATCTTTCAAGAGTGAAGAGTTAACATTCTGTTTATAAAGGGCTTCGGTTAATATTTAAACCTCTTTAGACCAGTACACACGTGTACCCTCTAGAAGACAATTTTTATTAAGTACGAAAATAAAACTTATAGAAAGTAAGTGCCAGTTCAAACTCAGGATTAATGCAGTGGCTGCAAATTCTATCCACAGGTATTGGCAGCAACCACTCTGGGCTCAAGAAATGGATAGGTTGCCAGAGGATGTCTCAAAGGTGATATATGTAATCCTTACTGAGTGTTTGCTGAAGAACGTAATTTCTAGAAACGAGAAAATCTTATTGCTTGAATGAGATTCCTCTATTTACTAAGAGTCCAAGATTTTGTCCAAAGGCGAGCCATATTCGGACCTATTTTTAAAAGTTTCCATTTATATTAGAAAGTTTCCTTAAAATGTAGATTAGAATAAGAATGCTCTCTATATGCAGGTTTACTTGGGAGTTTAGAGGGGGACTATTATGTTACTGTACAGTTTTATCTAAGACTTTATTTCTTAAGACTTTTTACAAGGAAAATAAAATTGGAACTTCTATTTTCTTGTTTTCCCTGGCAGTCTAAAGAAAAGCTGCTAAAACTATTCAAATCCTACTGAAATATTTATTGTTATTGTATTTTTATTTGCCTACCAAATAAGTGTCATAAATGTTCCATATTTTATCCTCCAATAATATTTCACTTTAGAAAGCCACAGACTCTAAGAAATGCTCCAACACAGAAACATGTTAGCCTTTGTTTTATATATTTACGTATCTACAAGCTTTTTATATCAGTCTAACCAAGATAAGATCCTTACTCTCCTTTACTTGTGAAAAGGCCAGTTCACAATCCTAGGCTCTCCGGGGAGTTGAGTATATTCCCACCATGAAAAAACTGAGACCAATTCTTCTCCACCACGCTTTCTCAGGAGGGGGGCGCCCTGAGGATCTGGGTTCAGATCTCGTAGGTCAGATTAATCCCAAAGCACGCCCTGCGATGATGGATGAACAGGGGGAACACCAAGTGCTGAAGGATGTTAAAGGAGAATGTTACCTTTTGAATTTCTTGAGCTTTCTCAATACTTTTGCTTTTCTGCTGCAACATCTTTTCAACCTTGTGGAGCCCCTTGTTAATTTCATCTATTTTTCTACTCATTGCATATGATGGTGAACTTTTCAAGACTTCATTGCTAATCTGTGACAGTGGGAGACAGACACATTTGGTTTAGTTAGAAACTGTTTTCTGCACTCTATTCCCAGGTTCAAATGATAAAAGGGTTAACCACACTGTTATGTGCTTTTACTTATAAAAAAAAATCTTTTAACAGTTCTGGGAAAAATTCCAAACCATACTGGCTAATGCGTTAATGAGAGGGTACATTAGCAGACTAGGAAATGGCAGCTGTGCCCACCCAATCTGTTAAATCCAACCAAAGATTAAAAAAAAAGAGAGAAAACCACAAATACAAATTTGTTGAATGTAATCCACAGTATATACTTACAGCTATGTGTTATGTGGGGCAAAACCACTGAGTGAACTGTTTGAAACATTCCCCAGCGGAGCAAGGGATATGAAAGAATTCCTGAGAGATAAATTATTATACAGTCTCTCTCCATTTTATGAGAAAATCCTCTGTCCGGAACTGTTTTCAATAAAATCAAACTTATTCTCAAGCTGACTTTAAAAATGGAATTCCCGCCTTCACAGTCATTAGGGTGAAATAACCTTGAGGATGCACAAAGCTTAGTTTCCGCCGTGTGAGCGTTTCTAGACTGTTTTCACGGAACTCAGAAATCTAACTGAACAGTGTAATTTTTCACCTGAATGATTTCCTTAGGAATGTAACTTGGACTAGGAAAGATAATAAATGTATGCTGAATGTGTCATTTTTCAAAAACCTGATTAGCTCGTGTGCTTGCTTATTTTTTAGGCTACGATGATAAGGTTTTCTTCCGGCAGCCACTCAATAACTAAGTAATAATTTATGCTTTTATGCAATCCTTCAACTCTTTCAAACACCACTGTATCTGCACAACCATCGCGACTAGAACATCCCAATAAAAATAGCATACAGATGCAGAAGATAAACACAGGCTAAATGACTTGTTTAAATTAAGATCAGATATTAAGGCAGTGGCTGAACTGGTCCCTAGAAGCCCCAAGTTGCCGGACTCCAGAGTCCAGGCTCTTTGCACAACATCAAGCTGTTGATACTTTTATAAAATGACTTATTTCACAAACCATACATCATAGTCAGGAATTTTAGAGAGAAAAATGTAATCCTATACTGGGTGTTGTTGTTTTTTTTATCACTGTATAACTTTTTATTTTTATGTAGCAAATGACCACAAAATGAAGTTTTCTGGTATGTCGGGTAGTTATTCCCCGGGCAGCGATGTACATCATTTAGGAACGTTAGGAGAGATGGTGATTTAGGAAAAGGATGCTGCTGTCTGACAGACACAGAATGGCACTGCTGTAGACACATCGCACAATAAAAACCAGTCGCTGTTCGCTACAAACACACAAGCTACGGGTGAAATGTTAAACCTTAAATTCAAGACAGATTTTGTTCATTAATTCACTTGGTTAGGGGTTTTTCACATGAGGCAGTCACAAGAACTAATTTAGTTTTCTCTCAAAGCATTTTGTATTCTCTTAAAATAAAATCAATAGTGCATGATTCTTGGGAAAGTACCTCATAACAGATATTATTGCATGTTAAGGCAACAAGATTTCTTATAAATATACATTAGGAGTTTACATAGGTTGGATTTTCCCAAGAAATCTGCATAGAAGTTAACTAAGTTTGAAATCTTATTTTGTGTGCATTTAATGTCCATTTAATTAACTAAGAGGTATTCTTGGCTCTAAAAAGCAATACAAAAATCCTTCTGTGGATGCCAAATAGAACAGAATTTAGTTCTGCTGGAGTTGGCCTCCCTTTTTATGATTCAATAACATTGCCTTGCTGAACTCCTACGCCTGGACTATGAAACAGTCCCCACTCCTTACCTGGACTTGCAGGTGTAAGGATGTGGCCAGGTGTGATTTATGAGAACTGTGTGACCACCGCTATTAGGAAGACACCGTGTGCTAAGTGCTATTCCCAGTGTCGTGTGAAATGTGTATTCGTACTGCCCTGGGTTGCTATTTAAAAATGTACAGGGAATACGTTTTAAAACAACGTATTCCCCGTGTCTGTAATTTTAAACTGATTGTCGAGTTTTTTTAAAAAAAGGCAAGTGAAAGATAACCCATAACTATTTTTAAATGCAAGAGAAGAAAAACTACGCATCTTGACAGTTAAAAGTAAACAGATCACCTAATTCTGTTTTTCATATCACTTGTTTAGAGCGATTTCATCTCAGTATTCAATACAACTTTGTCACTTAACCAAACTCTATAAAAACAGTTATAGCTGAAATCAAGGCAAAGGAAATATAATATCAAGTGACATTTCTTCTTTCTATTCATCCAACGCCACAAATAATAACACTAGGACAAACGGTATTGTTACCTTCTCCTCTAGGTCCTCCAAAGCTTTTCTGCATTCTTCCACCTGCGCGTCAATCTCGGCGGGAACTATGGTGTACATTTCAGAATACTTGATTCGGAGTTTTTCCATAATATTCTCAAACGCTAGCGTCCCTTTCTTAGAGGTGCTCTGGAGCTCCTGAAAACATCACGAAAGACTCAATGCTCACAGGACTGGGGAAGCGTTTACCTCTAGACATAAAAGCAGCTTTGCCACGCATCCTTATGATTTCCATGAGCACATTTTGCATGACAAAACCTCACTCTTGATACAAGCTGATTAAGCCTGGGAGATACTCCTTTTGGTCAGATGATGCTAATTTGTAAGAATTAAACTTGATATCTCTTCACAGTGTCAGACCATTGTCCTGAGGAGACATTACAACATCTCCTGCTTCTAAAGCACCTCTAGGATTTAACTGTATCGCAGTGGCAGCCTTGATCTAAAAACCTGCAAGTAGCAAAAAGTTTCAAAGAAGTTTCTCTCTCTTTTTTTTGTTATTAACTTGTTGCCATTTTCTGCTTCTTCCTACATTATCATCACAATGACTCAAGGCCACTAAAAGCCCTTGGGCTTGAAGCAGAAGTGTCTGCTTTCATGTAATGAGACAGCCCCGTGGAGCGCCACTTCTTTCAAACGGGAGGGTTCCAGTTCCACGCGAAGAATGTGGGTTTCAGGAGATAAAAGAAACCTGAACAAATGGTCCATTGGTTGTGGCCTAGAAACAAAATCTGATCTACGTTCTCCTGCACTAATTATAAAGGAGAAACTCATTTGTTTGGGAAAGTTTCCCAAAGATCAAGTGGAAAAATACTCTGACTCCGCTGCGGCGCTTTGGGGTTTGCTTTGTTTTGAGAGGAGCTGTTTAGCAGCATTATTTGTGCTAATGGACTGAGTCCCTGCACGGAAGAATGAGTCTGATTTTGAATGACTCCAGGATGCGTCACTGTTTTCCTTTTCTCAACCCTCAGCGGAGAACACATCTAGAGAGGGAAGGGTAAAGGACAGGCAAAGGCGGGGTTTGCGGTTTGGTGTCCCCCTGTTCTATCTGGGCCTAGCAGTACAGGTCTTCATTCAGAGCTGCACATGGATGGCTTCCCCGCGAAGACGACGTCTGTCTGTGAAAGCTCCCTGTTCAACACCGCTAACCAACTCCGATGAACAACCGTGCGCGGCTTTTGAATAAACTTCTGCACTTGTCATTTTTGCCTGTTATCACTGGATCGGAATAAGAGATCATCCTGAAAAAAGTGAGTTCCTAAATGACGCCGAGGTGTGTGCATACCTCCTGGGATACTGTGTTGTAATATATACATTTGGTTTTCACCACTGGTTTCTGGCAAGGCTTCTAAAACTCCTAAAATTTCCAAAATGTGGTGAGAGGAGCATCTTTTGCTATTTATGTTTCCACCCAAACCTGAGTTTATGCAAATGAGATGACTCTTGGGGTGCCCCTAGATAGCTACACGATGGGGGCTGGTTGCCAGAGGAACCAACACTTGTAACCCCACAGAAACTTCCTTTCTTTAATCTGACCACTTCTCCTTCTTCCCTTCTGGTTCAAACTGGCCTTGCCCAGCCTCAGGGCACCCTGGCTCACCCAGGCCCCTTTCCTTTGCGCTTTAATCATTAAGCCCTCGGGACACTGAGGTTCTGGTCGGCATCAAATAATTTTAGGGACAAAGGCCTGGGTCTGCTGACCACAGAGACAGCGTTTCAGTCAAACTAGAGACAGCATTGAGGCCTCAGTTGTGTTTCAGCTCTAGACCCAGAAAAGCGGAACGACTCCCCCAGCCAGACCCTTGAGAAACCAGACAGAGCAACACCATGGCTGAGACAGGACCAGATGCAATGATCAACTACTCCCTACCCTAGTGCTGATCAATCAACAAGACCGGGACCTAAACAGGACCCTAGCTCCCTTAACCACCATGATTAGTGATTTTCCCTATACACCCATCCCTGGAAGCCTTCAGGGGGCCAGGCTTAGAGCAATGCTCACCTGTGGCTCCGGGTTTGGCTTCATTTCCTTAACTAATCAACCGTTACTTTCTTTGCTACAAGCTCCTATTGGCATTTGATTGGGCTTTGGTGCATGCAGGAGAATGAGCCCATGTAGTTGGTAACAGTTGGAATGAAATTTCTGCTTCACTTCCCATCCACTGGGAAAGGAGAGGGGCCAGAGGTTGAGATAATCACCAACGATCAATGATTTAACCAATCATGGCTACGTAATGGACCCTCCATACAAACCCCTAAACGACAATTGGAGTTGAACACAGCGAGGTGCTCGGACAGCGGCACACCCAGTGGGGGTATGGAGCCCCTCATACCTTGCCCTATGCATCTCTTCCCTTTGGCTGTTCCCGAGGTGCATCCTTCACAATAAATCGGTAATAGTAAGTAAAGTGTTTCCCTGACTCCTTTTTTTAAAAATATATTTTTATTGATTTCAGAGAGGAAAGGAGAGGGAGAGAGAGAAACATCAATGATGAGAGAATCATTGATCAGCTGCCTCCTGGCACGCCCCCTACTGGGGATTGAGCCCGCAACCTGGGCATGTGCCTTTGACCAGAATCGAACCCGGGACCTTTCAGTCCGCAGGCCAACACTCTATCCACTGAGCCAAACCGGCCAGGGCAATGTTTCCCTGACTTCTGTGAGACATTCTAACACATTATTGAACCTGAGGAGGGGATATATAGCCTGCCAGTCAGAAGTACCAGAGGCTTGGGACTTGCCATTCAGTGTGTGAAGTGGGGGCAGACTTGTGGGACTAAGCCCTTAACCTGTGCTAACTCCTGGTAGTTAGTGTTAGAACTGAACTGAATATTAGGACACCCTGTTGGTGTACAGGGAGTAGCAGAATAGGTTGGGGTGGAGAGGGGCCGGGGAACCACACATTTACTGTCAGAAGCGTTGTAAATAAAAACAGTTCCCTATCAGAGGTTAGATATTACATCCTACAAATGATAGTTGTTTAACATGCTACTCAGGAATGGTCGGAGGTCCTTGTTCACCAAACACACTTAAAATATGGTTGAAAAAGGGCTGCTTGGTCCAAACTGGCCTACTCCCCAACCTGGCTTTAACCCTCTGCTCTCCAACCACACTGATCTCCTGTGGCTCCACCCACACTGTGCCACAGGGCCTTTGCACGTGCTTCTCTCTCCCCTGGACTGCTCCCTCCACTCTAGTCACTGAGTTACCTCTGTCCCAAGGACTCTGGATTCACGACTGCGAACCTGTAGCCACCACATTTACAAGTTCATTTCTGACTTACCTCAAACTGTTCTGTCCTTTCTGGGTGGTCTTGTAATTCCATATTTTGCAAAGAAGATGCGGTCTGTTGAAATAAATTCTTCAACGTCATTAATTCTTTTGTGAAGGAATGTCTCTCTTGGATTTCATTCTGCACCAATTCCTTATTCTTTTGAGCTTTCTGAAAAAGCCTAAAATATAGCATCAAAATAAAATTGTACCTCTATCCTGTTCATCTGTGAAATAGTCTTATTTCAATAATTAATATGATATCTGCATAGCTCACAAAATATTTTTTTCTGAGAGAAGAGTGCTAGTTTCCATGATTTATATACTATATATACTAACATATATCAAGTTCCATCACTCAATCAAAACCCTCTCCAAAACTTCAATCCCAAAATGCCCTCTTTTCAACTTGACATAACACTTGCCATCTCTAGCCTGTTTTGTCCATGTAATCTTGGAGTTCACCCGAACATGACTTAGAGGTGCGAATGGAGACATGGTAGGTTCTGGGGGACAGACCACCCCACTAGCCTTTTATCTCAGCTGCCCCACTTGCTGTGAACGTAACCAGAATTGCAGTGGAGGCGTTTAGGTGGGTAAAGTCTTTCCCGAGAGCTATTTGGCCGGCATCTCCAGCTGCAAATGTACTGTATCCACTGACTCACGGACTCTGCTCCTCAGCGTCTTTCTTAATGAATTCATTACAGATGCAGACGGAGATTGTGGCATAAAAATATTCACCGCAGTGGTTTTATAAAAGTAAAAGAAATTACATGTAATTTAAAGTTCCTATATTAGGGGGCTTGTTAAATAAATGATGGCATATCCACATGATGAAAGATTTTAGAGCTGTTTTAGAGAGCATTTATGGCATAGACAAACATGGTATGCTGATAAATGATTCTGCAGAATATAAAACAGTATAGTAATATGTTTGCAATTTGTTTAAAAGTATAATCAAAACTATGAACAAATTCCTATGCACACTGCACATATCTTATTTTGAAGTAAAAAAACAAAACGGGAACAAATACAATATTTGTATTTGCATGTGGCCCGCGGGCCGTAGTTTGAGGACCCCTGATTTATGGCATAGACAAATAAACATGGTATGCTGATAAATGATTCTGCAGAATATAAAACAGTATAGTAATATGTTTGCAATTTGTTTAAAAGTATAATTAATCATAGTTAAAAAAATGACGAGAAAGAAGTGATTGGCAATGGTTGTTGCTGAGTGGTAAAATTAAAGGTGAGGTTTATATTAATCTTTATTATATCCCACATTCTCTAACCTTTCTATAATAAACATGTACTATTAACTTAGAAAAACAGCAAACAGAAAAACCAAACGAAGTGTATTTGTCCTCAGTAATACCAAGATGAAGAACACTTGCTTGTTTTATCGTTATAATCTGTTCTATCCCTTCCTATACTTAACCTGTGTTGACTCAACTCAATTCTGTCATATCACTTGTCATTATCCTATAATCTATCTATATATATAAAAGCCTAAGTGACTGTTAGACCAGTCGCTATGACATAAACTGACCACCAGGGGCAGATGCTCAATGAACAGGCATGGAAACATGGAACAGACTGATGAATCTCAGAGGGAAGGGGGTGGGGGGGGTGGGGAGGGTGAATCAGGCTGAAACCGGCAGTCCAACATCCCCCGAGGGATCCCAGATTGCGAGTGGTCGCAGGCTAGGCTGAGGGACCCCACCAGGCCTCTTGTATTTTTTTTTTTTTGAACGTCAGTGTTTTCTAAATTTTAAACCTGAGCTGTCAAACATGTCTCCGTAACAGTGGTTCATAAACTCTCACTTATTGCATCGCTCTTGCATAGCCGTAATCTCCTGGGCAGCTGGGGCGGGCTCCGTGGAGCTCCCGGAGGCAGGGGCGCGCTGGGCGCTTCGGCAGCGCTGGAGGAGCAGCATCAGCAGCAGCTGCTGCTTCTCCGCGGTCTCCTCGTATTGGCGCAGACACTCCAGCAGCTCAGAGAGTTCCGCCGTGGAGGCTGCCTCTTTCGTTTTGGAAATTTCAGGGAGTTCTTCTTGAAGATTATCTAAAATAATTGCTTCTCGTTCAACCTAAGTCAACATACAAAAAGAGAGGACTAAAATCAGTAAAATATAGTCTTACCACTGCAGGACTGGAAACAGACCTTGGCAACCATAAACATCTGTGCGCTGGTTCTCAGAGGGCCCCTAATGCCGTATCCTACTTCAAAGTAATATTTGTCTGTTTACAGGGGAATAGTATACCTGCACTACCAGAATCCCATAGTTCCCCGCTATTGATCCCGTAGATGTGCGATTAAAGCAAAGTGCTGCTGTTATGAGCTGAAGGAAAAGCTGCTGAGTATTCTCATACATAATTTCTCCTTCAGATTTCATTTGCATAAAGCCATGGTTTCTCCTGAGATGCCCATCAGGTGGTTAGCATGAGCTCCACCCAACTGCACCCACTAAGTCTGAGGCTGGGCAACGACTGGGTACTTTATGGTTCTCTTTTCTTTCACATCCGATCCTTCTATGCTCAGAAAAGTATAGTGTGGCTCAGTGTTTGAGTGTCTCCCTATGAACCAGGAGGTCATGGTTTGATTCCTGGTTGGGGCACATGCCCGGGTTACAGGCTCTATCCCCAGTGTGGGGTATGCAGGAGGCAGCCAATCAATGATTCTCTCTCATCATTGATGTTTCTATCTCTCTCCTTCTCTTTTCCTCTCTGAAATCAATAAAATATATATATTTTTAAAAAGTAAGTCCACTATGTCCTCATTACCCTGACACCTACCCCACAGAGAAAGCAGCCCAAAATGCTGACCTAATCATGTATTTTCCGACAGCGATGTGCGGAACCCAGAAATGCATGACCTCATCCATCACATACATGGAAATTGAAGTTCTATCAGCCCTGAGCTCAGAATGAAGATACCGACAATCAGATCTGCTTCTGCATCTCTCCTCAACACCCCCCTCCCCCCGGCTCTGCTCATTTATCATGTCTGCCCTAGCACTGTGGACTGTCCTCAATGCTCCAACCCAGTCAGGCATCTTGCAATCTTGACCTTACTGAGCATAATACTGGTCAACTACATTTAGGATATTGTGCTAACTCAAATGATGAACAAGGACCTGGATGCCCTGGGTAGAAAGTACAACCTATGGAGGAAAATTCAGGAATTCCAGCATTAAGTTCCCAGGGGCCCAATGGTCTGGGGCACGGCAGAACCTCTCAGGTAAAGATCAAGTTGTTCAGAGCATCCTGCTGGGGGAGTCTATGGGATTTTGGAGGCAGTATACGCTGCCTTGGCTTGGCTCAGATGCATTCATCAGACGGCTGCCATTGTTGAGGGGGGTCTGGAGAAAAGAAGGCACTGCTCCAGGGGTGGACTGTGGAATAGGCTTCCCTACCACTTGGGCCATATAACCCAGCTGAGTCCCAATCGCTAGAATGCATGGGCGCAGGTGTCGACGGGCCCCTCCCTGAGAGGCCCCGTTATGGTACGCGTGCTTCCCGTCCCCTCAAACCTAAATCCAGTTGCATCAGGAGTCCTGGCTCTCGTGCAGGCAGCTGTCATTTCCACCAGGGACTGAGATAAAGGTTCCACGGGGTGTTTTGCAGCCCCCCTGACAAAGAACCAGCGTGCAAAGAAAGGAACTGCTCTACTGACAGAGGCAATTGCACATCTAGGGTTTCCAATACGCATCCGGGTTGGAAGAACTGTGTCCATGAACCAGGACTGAACGGAGCATCTCCTGGTGCTTCTGGGCCTGGTGAGAACGCTCAAGGGGCACCTGCAGCAGCCAGGACCCAGGAAGAGCAAAACGCAAGCTGAGGCTCTGGCCTTCCCTGTTTCAGTTCTCCTAGTCCCTGCTGCCTGCTGTGAGGTGGTCAGTGATTAAGGAGGGGAACACAAGGGGAAGAAAAATTTTTATTAGGATAATTTTACTCGAAAGCCAGGCAATTCTCCAACCTATGAATGGATAAACAAACTGCCGTGCACGTGCCCAGTAGAATATTACCCAGGAATAAAAAAAGAAATGAACTATCGAAACAAGCAGCAACAGGAATGCATGTCACATGCATCACGCTTAGTGAAGAGAAGCCAGACTCGAAAGACCACAAATTATCCACGTCCATTTCTGTGACATTCCGGAAATGCAAAAACAGAGTAAAGGTGGCCAGGGGCTGGAGGTGGTGGGAGGAGATGCCTACGAAGGGGCACCCAGGAACTCTCTGGGGCGATAAAGACATTCTAAATCTGGATGTTGTTGGTGCTCATATAACTATAGGTACTTGTCAAAATTCAACAAGCTTTATACCAAAAAGGGTGAATACAGCCCAAATCAGGGAAATCGTTGCCACAAAGATTATGCGTCCACTCTTCCACATACAAGAGGCTCTGCAGCCCCTAAATGATTTTCCTTAGACACATAATCTAACAAAATTGATTATAAAATGTTTAGGCTCAGAGTCAATTATAAAGTAGAGTCTAGAAAGGGAAAGAAACCGTAAGTAAACACAGTGAAGGAGAATGAAGATCCTGTAACCAGCAGAAATAGAAACTGGTAGAGAAAGGCCTTCTGGACTTTTGGTACAAGGGGAAGAAGCCAGCTTTATTCCTCCCCATCAGCTTTGAAGATGTGACTTTACACTGTGTTCACCCAAGCATAAAATAATGATTCTGAGTAACCAGCGTGAATAATTAAAGCAAGCAAATGAAAACAGGTAAGAAGTTAATAAAAATTTAAGTTGATTTTTAATTTGTAAATGTAAACAGAGCTTGTTTTTAAAAATCTACTTATTCCATAAAGATACTGAATTATTGTATAACTACTAACATTTTAAAAACAGAAATTCATTTCATCACATATAGATTTAAAACCATACTAACAGGATCTTGCATGTATAGGCCTTTAGATGATCTAGTTTTTATTGAATGGATAAAAGCTATTTTAAAATCTGACATCAATTTGGTATGGGTAAATATCATTTAAGTTGATACTTTAGCCCTTAAACTCCTGAGTGTAAATTTGAATCCACTGCTACCACTCACTTATGACTGTGGGCAAGTTACTCAATCTCACTGTCTTACTTTCCTCATCTATGGAATGAAGATTATAAAAATATCTACCTTTTAGGATTCTTGTGAGGATAAATGATAATACATGTAAAGAGCACAGAACTATGTATGACATATCTACACTAATAAAAGAGAAAAATGGTAATTGGCGTACGACCGCTACCCTTCCCATTGGCTAATCAGCGTATCCTTATGCAAATTAACTGTCAGCCAAGATGGCGGCCGGCAGCCAGGCAGCTGGAAGCGAACATGAGGCTTGCTTGCTCCAGGGACTGCAGACTCCAACGTTCCCCGCCTGACTTGCCGGCCTCTGAGCTGGCAGTTTGAAACATTCTAACAAATATAGCCGGCTGGGATCTCAGAGCTGAAGTTATACATTGTTTCGATTATAGAACGGCAAACAAACCAGCAGCGGAAGCCTCAGAGCTAGAGCCAGAGCTAAAGCTGGCCCAGAAGAAAAAAAAAAAAAGAAAAAAAGGAGCGGTTGGGAGCTTCAGTCAAAACTGCCAGCCTGAAAGCAGCCCTCAGCCCCTCACCCAGGCTGGCCAGGCACCCCAGTGGGGACCCCCACCCTGAAGGGTGTGTGACCAGCTGCAAACAGCCATCATCTCCTCATCCAGGCTGGCCAGGCACCCCAGTGGGGACCCCCACTCTGATCCAGGACACCCTTCAGGGCAAACCAGCCGGCTCCCAGGCCTCTATCCTATATAGTAAAAGGGTAATATGCCTCCCAGCACCGGGATCAGCGGAGACGAGAGGTCTCCTGGCACCAGATCAGCATGACAGGGTGCAGCGCCCAAACCCCCTGATCCCCTGCGGCTCTGTGTGTGACAGGGTGTGGCGTCCCAACCCCCTGATCGGCCCTGCCCTGAGTGTGACAGTGTGCGGTGCCCCAACCCCTGATCGCCCTGCTCTGTGGGTGA
>NW_005871467.1:283533-326423 GCF_000147115.1 Myotis lucifugus | reverse complement strand
GCCGCAACCTCCCCATTGACCCTGCTTTGAGTGTGATAGGGGGCGCGTGCCGGCAACCCCCCAATCAGCCCTACCCTGAGCGTGACTGAGGGTGGCATGGCAACCTCCCAATCCGCCCTGCTCTGTGCATGACAGGGGGTGGTGCCCCAACTCCCCAATCAGCCCTGCTCTGAGCCCGACCAGGGGCTGCACCTAGGGATTGGGCCTGCCCTCTGCCACCCAGGAGCAGGCCTAAACCAGCAGGTCGTTACCTCCTGAGGGGTCCCAGACTGCGAGAGGGCACAGGCCGGGCTGAGGGACCCCCCCGAGTGCACAAATTTTTGTGCACCGGGCCTCTAGTATTCAATAAACACCCATTAAGTGTTAGTAGTTACTATTATTACATGAGGACATACTTTGTTTTTGCTACTCTTTGAAAAACACATTTTGTTAGCAAATACTGTAAAATGCTTTATGAATAATTACAAAGTGCTAAGGGAATGTGGTCTGAATTAATAAAGTATAATTGCAAATAGGTATATAGCAGTAGAGAGACAATGTAATAAAGTAAAAAGCCTTAGACTTGGGTTTAAATAAGAGCTATCACTCAAGAAATATTTACTAAGCCCACTAAGTGCAAAGCCTTGGTTGGATACTAAAGTTACAACGGTGAGCAAAACAGATGTGGTCCCAGCCCACAGGAGCTTGTAGCTCAATCACTGGAACGTCTTGTGCCAACTTAGATCTCCCAGTGCCTCAGTTTCTCTATCAATAAAATGGGAATCAGTCCTGAGTGCAATACAAGGATTCAGTGACATCATGTGTGAACTGCCCTCTCAGCATTGCACACAGCCTACTGTAGTAATTCAATAAACAGTGTCATTATGAATGGGAAAGAACGAGGCTAGCAGTTCTGCTAGAGCTAGAAGCATACTTTATAATGTATTTACTCATCAAACCCCACCAGCACCACCAAAATGATATTCATTTTCAAGAATATCAAGTTTTAAGCAAGAAAATATGATAGTACTAAACATTTAAATCCCAAAGCATGTATCCTACCTCTAATGAAGTACTGATTAGTATATTTCTCTCTCAAGTAAATTCAGCAGGAATTCTGACATGAATTAGAGAGAAGAACTTTCATTTAATGTTATGATTTGTACCTCATTTATACCTCGTCCTTTGAAAAAATTAAAGAATTAAAGAGTACCCTAAGATAATGTTATACTATTTTAAATGTTCTTTCTAAATATATGTAATGTGTCAGTCCTGAACCATAGTTAAATGAACATGTGTGACTGACAGATATTCAGGAAGTTTCTTTGAGATGGTTTTCAGAAAGAATATCAGACATTTTCAGGCCCAGACTTTACAACAATAGTTCATTTCCTTAGTCAACAATTGTAGTTAATTTCCAAAGTAGTTGGTGATTATGAATACTACCTAACTCTAACCTTCAGTGCCAGGTTGAGAGAGTTATTTTTAAGAGGGCTTAATTCATCTTCACAATGAAGATCTTAAAGCTCGAATGAACAAGTAGTCACTTATTTCTAAGAACCGTCTGATACCAAATATATTCCACTATTATAAAAAAAAATGTTGAATCATTTCTTGGAGATTATTTTAGTAGGATGCGACCTCTATAAACATTTATGTGTTACACATATGTGATAAAAAACAAATGATAGAGGATGAGGACCTGTTGTATATAAAAACAAAATGAAAATAATAAAACAATTTAAAGATGCTTGTAAGGAAAACTCTATGGTTTGACTATTGAAAATGAAGCATCGTCCTGACCAGCAAGATCAGTGGTTAGAGCATCGGTCACAAACCAAAGGGTCTCGGGTTCCATTCCCGGTCCAGGGCACGTACCTTGGTTGCAGGTCGGGGCACATGCAGGAGACATCCAATCGACGTGTCTCTCTCTCACAAAGCAATGGGGGGGGAAAAAAGGATTAACAAAGAGAGAAAATGAAGCACTCACTTCTTCATTGACAAATTTCCACTCCTGCTTCAGTTCTTCACACCACATCTCCCATTCTTTAGCAACTTCCAGCAAACTCAGCCATTTCTCCCACAGAGCCCACACGGTTCTGAGCAGACCGATGCCGTCACTATCTGTGAACGTGGGTCTCAGGTGTCTGAGGACCTGTCGTAGTTTCATAAACTCTTCTTTAATTGACATAAGATTTGACACCAAGGCCTTAGGAAAGAAAAGGGATAAGAAGAACTTAATGTCTATTGACCTTTCTGAACGTTACGAATTTTTTAAAATCTTGAATAGCAAATGATTTTACATCATCCACAAGCATTTTGTGATCAATTTTTTAGTCCTTTTGAAAGCCAATCTGAGACAGATGAGAATTGCCTATGTATTATTGTACTGCACTATGTGAATTTGAAACTATGGGCACAAACAATGACCCATAAGCCAATTTTCCCAAGTAAGATATGCTTTTAAAGGTTAACGATCCCAAAAGTTCACTTTGTTATTCTACTGTAAGTCTCATCTTTTACTAGGAAGTTAATTTGCACAATACACTGTATCAACCACCAAGGCTTTAGTTGGGGTTTTTTGGTTTTTGTGTTTTGTTTTGGGATGGATAGTAAGCACAGACTATTCAGAATGTTCTCATCCAAATCCTAATAACATAATACCATAGACTCTAACAGATGACAGTAAGCAAAAACTAAAATTGCTGAGGAGAGCATATAAGAAGTAACCGGAATTTAACACTTATGACAACGGCATTAAATTCCATGTCATCCGTCCAGCAAGGTCCTACAAAATAATACGAAGGGTCAAGCTTTAGAAAAAGTGAGCAATAAGGACAGGATGCCACTCAGGAGAGGGCTGTCCTGGGAACCCAACTACGAATTAAGTCTCAGAACCATTGCTTCATTTTTCCCCTTGGCTTTTAGTTGGAAGAACTTTCTTGAGTTTGGTACAAGTCAGGTTGAAGCTTGCTGTGGGGCGTCACAGAGCCACGTTCCCTGCTGCCTCCGCCAGCTTTCTGCCCTTTTCTGCCCCCAGTCTTCCTGGAGATGTGCAAATACTGTTACCTTGCTCTGTTCCGAGCGTTCTAGAGCTTCTTTGTAGGACACTGGCAGCGGGGCCATGGACTGCGCAAGAACGGCTTCCGTTCGGCGGAGGTCAGTGCCAATCTTCTCTTCAAGTTTCCCGTAGCATGTGTAATTCTCGAGACACCTAGTGGGGTAGGGGGGGAAGTGATATACATTAAATTCTATTTAGTACCATATATTCTGAACATCCCTGGGTAAATTTGAACACTAATACAAAAACAGAATGTAATTCTCTTCTTTGTTATTCAGGGGATTTCAAAAAATTTTCATCATCTACCTTCTCCTCACGGGGACCTGCATAAGACTTTAAAACGGAAAACTTTAACAGGCAGGTAAGACTGATCTCAAAACACCTAAGTTGGAAAACTGTATTTTTCAGCACTGCTAATGAAGTGTAACTTGATACAATTCTTGTAGAAAACCATTGAGTCTTTAAAATGTCCATATCTTTTGACCATTAATTTGACTTTTGTAATTTATCTTAAGGAATTCATCCCAATCCAGTATAAGAAATTTATCCTGAATTTACTTTTGCTTATTAAGTAAAAAATTTTTTACTTATTAGACTATTAACTAAAATGGCAAAATTGAAACACACCCTATGTGTAACAAAAGATAAAGCTGAGTAAATTACAACAATCTATTTTATAAAATATCATATAGAAATTCTAATTACTTTTATAGAGCTTTTGTTACAATAAGAAAAAGAGCTCATGTTATAAAGTTAAAGGCAGCATATTTTTATACAGCATAATGCTGTGATATATTAAAAACACTATGAATAAAATTATGTGTACAAAATAGATACAGCCTGCATTCCCCACTGAAGACAATTAAAAATTCAAGTATCAAGTATTTTTTAAATTCTTAAAACACAATAATAAACTGGGAAGGAATTAAGAAATATTTAGAGGCTCTGCACTAAGTAAAAGTAGAAATATAGAGAATAAGCTAAATTGTAGGGCTGCTTTCACTTTGAAGTTATTTGCTGCAGTTTAGTTTTATTGACCTTCTCCTGGAATGCTGGAGAAAGAGGATAAAGCCTGTAAAGACATTTATAACACATATAACCACAAAAGTCCAACCTCCAAAATATAGAATAAATCCCTACAAATCAAAAAGAAAAAGATGGACAACCTTATAAAAATTGGGTAAAGGCTTGAATAAGTATTTCTCAGAAGAAGAAACATGAGTAACCAAGAAATATTTTTTAAAAAAGAGGCTCAAATTCATTAGCAATAATAGAGATGCAAACAAAAAACCACAATAAAATACCCCTTCTCACCCATCAGAAGGCAAAATTTAAATCCCACAACATCAAGTGTTGGCGAGGATATAGGACAATTGTAACACAGACAGGCTATTAGGTAAACTAAAAAAAATGAATTAAATCATATGGAATTAAAATGTAAGGTGTGCGACCCGGCAACCACAACCCACAGGGAGACCTTGCATTTAAAAATGTTCCTGGTAGAACTTTTGTAAATGCAAAAGCTAGAAACAACCCAAATGCTTATCAGTAGCTGGGTGACTGAATTTTACTACAGACAAGATCATGAATAAACTTCAGGATCATAATGATGATTTTGAAGTCACAGAAGAATACACATGCATGAAAATGGAATACAAACACATAGTAAAAACATTTTAAAGGGCAAAGAAATGATAAAATATTTAGGATAAAGATTACTTCTGTTACTTCTGAGAGGAGCGGGAAGAAGCACGCAAGAGAATAAAAAAGTCATGATGATTCTCTTTGAACCTGTGGGTATAAGGCTGTTTATCATTATTCTTTATACCATATGCAGACTTTTATAAACATTCTGTTGTATGTACTCAATATTAACACTTGGAGTGCAGGAAACGAGTTAAGTCGGCTCGCGTGAATTGCGCGTACTCCGCGGGAGCCGTCTTTAACTCGGTTCATATAGATTTGTGGTGGAGTGCGGGAAACATGTAAACTCGGGCCGATTGTAACTGCGTATTACCAAATATTTGTTTGTAATCCACCCTTTTGGTGGATGGAACAAAACCAAAAGACAGAGCCATCTTATATTTTGGCGGGAAATGTTGTATGTACTCAATATTAAATAAAACATATAAAATACAGTAAAATATTTGTTACAGTTTTCTTTAGATAGTATTTTTTTAAACTTTTCCACATTTTCCAAATGATTTCTGCGTACATGTTTATTGTAAAGAAATCTATATTTTATGTTCTTAAAGCATTACAAAGAAGTACCCACCTTTCTATTTCCGCTTCCTTTACTCTTACTGCCTCCCTCAGGGCTGAGTTCTTAGAAACCAATTCCTGCAAAGTGCACTGAAGTTGTCCTTGGGCGGCAGGGCTGGCGATGGCCCCCAATTTCTCACTGAGGCTCTGGATGTCTGTTATTGTGGATCCCAATTCCTCCTGTTTCCCGCGAGGCATCTCCAGTGATTCTTCTGGATGATCCAGGTCTACTCTATGGGATGCAACAAAGGCTTCAAGGGCAGCAACCACCCCCATCGCCCTGGGGACTGCCTCATTGTAGCGGGTCATATTTTCATGAGCATCATTCAAGACATTCTGGTGAAAAGGAGATTAAATGCTATGACAAAACTGTCAGACATCTGGGACTTCTGTCATTCTTGACTTCTTGTGGTGCACTCATAATTTATACCCTTGGGTCTTATAAGAGTTAGCATCTCCTACTTTTAGTTTCACAAGTATGTAAAAATCCTATATAATAAAAGGTTAATATGCAAAATGACTGAACGGCAGAACCACTGGTCACTATGATGCATGCTGACCACTAGGGGGCAGACGCTCAATGCAGGAGCTACCCCCGGTGGTCAGTGCACTCCCACAGGGGGAACGCCACTCAGCCAGAAGCCGGGCTCACGGCTGGCGAGCGCAGCAGCGGTGGTGGTGGCAGGAACCTCTCCCACCTCTGCAGCAGGGGGACATCCCCCCAAAGGTTCCCGTATTGTAAGCGGGCACAGGCTGAGCTCCCCCCCTACGTGCACAAATTTTGTGCATCAGGCCTCTAGTGTTTACATAAAACAAAACAAAACAAAACAAAACAAAACACTGTTTCCAGATTTGCTAAGGAAACCGAATCTAAATGCAAAAATAAACCTCATGAATCATGTCTAATAATATATGTTCCTGCTCTTATAATAGACATGAATTAAACAATGGAATAAACTTAATGTATAGAACCTTAATCAATACTTGTGAAAAAAAGATGAAAAGAAAGTAAACAAAGAACCCAGACCGCTTATGTTTTTAAATGAATAGTTATGCCACTAACTTTAGTTTTGAGAATCTCACTTTATGTCTTCTCATTGAAATAAATAACTTTAAAGGTCCCTTCCAGTCCAGCACTAATCATATGATTTGGGGGATTCATGTACCTTGTTTCTGGAAAATGCATTAAACCAAGTGGAGAAGGATACAGAGAACAGACTTGTGGTTGTCAGAGGTGCAGGGTGGGGGGTTGAAATGAGCGAAGCAGGGGTCAAAAGCTATAAACTTCCAGTTACAACGTAAGTTGTGGGATGTAATGTACAGCATAGCCACTCTAGTTACCAATACCGTGTTGCATATTTGAAATTGCTAAGAGAGTAGATCTTATAAATTCTCATCACAAGAAAAAAATGTAACTGTGTGGTGATAGCTGTTAACTAGACTTACTGTTAACAATATGTACAAATACAGAATATGTTGTACACACGAAACTAATACATGTCAATTATACCTCAATAAAAAAATTAAGTAGAAAAGTACTCTCAATTGGCTCTTAAGTACCAATTTAAAGGACATATTTGGGTTCATAATATGACTTTTCATTTCTAAAGAATTTACTAGTATACCTATCAAAGTACTGCAAATATATTACCTAATAACTCTTTGAATTAAAAAAGGGAGTTAAGTTCCATATTCTATAAATTTAATGTGACAATTCTGAAAACACAATAAAAGGTATTATAGTAAGCACAGTGTGTTCCAATGATGCCTAAGCCATCTACACTATTAATGCAGGAAAGGAGTGGGTAGACTGGGGTCACTCTGCAACAGAGGTCAGCAAACTTTTCGTGAAAAGGGTCGGACTAAATATATGAGGCTTTGCCGGCCATCTATAATAAAAAAGTATAATATGCTAATTAGACCAGAAGACCTCTGGACGAAGCCGGGGCTGCGAGGGAAGCCTGGGTCCCAGGTGCCAGAGGGAAGCCAGTGCCAGCAGTCGGGGGAAGGAAGGCCTACTCTTGCATGAATTTTGTGCACTGGGCCTCTAGTCTGGACTATAACAGCTATTTAGTCCTTTGGTTGTAGCACAGAAGCAGCCACAGACAATCCATAAAGGAATGGGGCAGGGCTATGCTCCAATGAAACTTGATTTACAAAATCAGACACTGTGGGCAGATTTGGCACATGAGCCTTAATTTGACGACTCGCGCTCTAAACCCAGACAGATCTCAAGTTGATTCCTGGTTCTGTAATAAGGCCCTGAGAAAAGTCTTGATGTTTCTGAAGTTCAATTTCCTGATTTTAAAATGGGGTCAATAATAGGGCCCACTTCACAGAGTTGCTGTGATGAATAAAGGTAAATGTTCAGTACATTGCAAGTTCTAAGTAAATGTTATTATTTGTGTTCTCTTCTCCACATCATATTTCTCCCACCCTGCCCTATTAGTTCCAGAACACAAACAAAAAAACTTTGTTCTGAGCAACAGAGGTTATTAGGGATATAGAAATAAAGGTGTCAAACTTGTCTTTTCCAAATGATAAGGCGTTGTATGTAGATGTAGGAGGAGTCGGGATTACAAACTGGCTCTTAGCAAATGGCTATTCTCCTGTGGAGAATTTGCCTGTAAAATTTCTAACTTCTTGAGACGTGGAGATATCAACTGAAGCAAAACATAAAATAAAAATAGATGCATTAACCACCTAATTTTAAAGAAACTTACTGTGCGCATATCAATGCTTGCATTAAGCTGAACGTGCAGCTCTTCAATGTCACGTAATTTTGTCTCCACATCACTAGCTTCAGAAGAGGTTTTCTCTCTTTGCTTCTCAATAACAGTTACCCCTTTAATGCTACACATTTCCGCCTGAACTTGTTCTTGAAATGCTTCGCAATTATCCATTTCCTTTTGAATATGTTCAATTTTCAAATTTATAAGTAAAGGCTGCTGTAACTGAGATTTTATCTGGTTCAAAACATGGAAGGAATTTTCTAGTTTCTCCTGAAAACTCTTTTCATCCATTTCTTTTGGTTGGGATTCTAGTACTATATTCTGGAGAACCTTCTGCAACTTATCATTTTCTTCTGCAAACAGCTTTGTTTGTAGTAGCTCTTCCTCTTTGAAGGAGTCATCAAAGGCCTTATTTTCACTTAATTTCTTTACAATCTCATGATACAAGCACATGGCTCTCTCGATTCGCTGATTCAAAATTTGAGCCCCGAGCAGACGGCTTTCTGGAGAAGTAGGAGGGGTTTTTAGGACTGCTTCGGCCCTTTCCTTAATTTGCAAATCCATCACCCTCAATTTACTTAGCGATGCTTGGTATCTGCCATATTCTGCCATAAATGTGTCCAACTGCTTAATTTTTCCTTCGAGTTCTCTCTCTTTTTCAAATACTTGGAATTGTAACATGTCAAGCTGGGAGCAATCCCAGTGGAGTCCCAGGGAGTCAAACGCTTCTTTGAGTCTCAGTGCTTGTCGGATGCTGGACTGAACGCCCCGGAGGCGCCCAAGGAGGCCACGGAGCTCCCCTTTCACACCCTCACTCACTTCTTGACTCAGGAGCAGCTCGTTGTGCTGTACGCTATCAAGCTCCTTCTGAAGCGCAGATGTCTGCTCCTGGAATTCTCTGGAAAATCGCATCTTGTGTCCTACTTCACTACATTTATGCTGAATGAATCTTTGTGTTCTGCTGGCTCTCGTCTCCAGACTTTTCAACTGATCGTCCAGAAATAACCTTTCAAACACACTGAGGTCCTTGCAGAGGCGCGTGAGCTCCTGAAGATGCGCCGAGAGTCCACTGGCGATTTCTTGCAATTCCCCCTGAGACGCCGTCAGCACCACACGCTGACGCTCCAGTTCCGCTCCGGTGGAGGCTGTTCCCACTTGGGGAATTATCCGTGTTTCCTTTCCTTGAAGTGACAGCTGAACTTTCCCTATTTCTGCAAGAAATGTGCTTCTTTCTTCCAATTTACGTTCCAACAGCTGCGATCTTTGAGTGGATTCCAAAACGAGCCTTTGGCACTGATCTTGTAAGTCCTGGAGGAGGCTCTCCAGTTCCTCGCGCTCGCCTGCGGTCAGGTTAGGGATGTTGTCCTGCACCTCTTCGGCCAGCGCCTCCACCGCCCGCTGCTGACCCAGAATGCCATCGTGCCTCATTTTGCACTTTCGGATCTGGGAAAGGATGCTGTCTGGTAGCAGGGAAATGGAGGAAACGAGCTCACCTAACTGGTTCTTCACCCATAAGGTCGTCTCTTTCACCTTGTTCGTTATCTCACTCTTCCTGATCTCACTGTCCACCTCTATGTTTAATGGCTCTGATGCTTCCAACTGCTTCTGCAAATTATTTATCGCATCTTCCAAAATCTTCTTTTCCTTCTCTCCCCAAATCCTCTTCATCTGAAGTTCAGCTCTCGCCTTTAAAGCAGAAAATCTATGCTTGACAGCCTGGAGTTCAGTAGCCAAGGCAACCGCGCCTGTGTCCCTTTCCTGTCCTTCCGGGGAGCCCAGCCTCAACCGGAGGCGCTGGTGCTGCCGCTGCAGAGAGAGGCCCAGCTCCTGGATCTCGCTCATGAGAGACGTCAGTTCCTCCTGTTCCATCTCGTGCTGAGAGTACTTCCTGTGAACCAGCTGTTCTACTTGTTTCCACCCCTGTTCAAGCTGCCGGACCTGGCTTTCCAACAGCTTCTGATCCATGTCACTCAGAGAGTTTGATATATTTTCCCATTCAATTTTCAACTTGCTTAAGGAATCTTTCTCTCTTTCTATTGATGCCAGCAATTTTTGAATTTTGGCCACATAGGTTGCACTGTCCAGTGATCCCCTAGAAAAAAAGAAGAAAAATGAAGCTTGTTAACATTTCTTATAAGTCAACCTGAGGTTAGATGTCATCTAAAGAAATCAGTTCTGTTTTGAACTCACAGAAGGAAAGGTTAGATTGTCTATAAGAGCATTCTGTCTTTAAAGTAAAATCAGGATCTTGGCTTTCAATCAGTTTGTGAGGGCTCATTTACAAAATGAGCATCATAACTATGCAGAACCACAGGAAAAGAGTGAAGAGTGAAGGGAACAATATATGTAAAAGTACTCTGTACAGTCTTTGCATAAAGTATTTTTTAATAATGAAAAAATTGTTTACACATTAAAACTCTATCTAGTACCATTTACTATCATTTTCAAAGCCAAAGGAGTGTATTTGTTTTCAATGAAACCAATACAATACATATATGTTAAATATGTTCCAAACAATTTACACCAATTATGCTGACACTAAATAATTATACACATTAATGTTTTCACCCCCATAGTTTAGAATAAATTCTTGACCAAAAGAATACTGAGCCCGACCAGCATGGCTCAGCAGTTGAGCATCAACCTATGAACCAGGAGGTCACGGTTCAATTCCCAGTCAGGGCACATGCCTTGCTGGCTCGATCACTAGTGTGGGGTGTGCAGGAGGCAGCCAATTAATGATTCTCTCTCATCATTGATGTTTCTATCTCTCTCTCCATCTACCTTCTTCTCTAAAATCAATTTAAAAATTTTTTTTAAAGAATACTGAATTCCACAGAACTTTAACATATTTTGCAGGTATTTTCAGTGTGAATTAGACATTAAACAAGTTAATATAATTTAATTATAAAATTAATATAATTAATATACTTTTTTTGCATGAAACCAACAAAGTTTTTCTTCAATGGCTTCCATATGGAATGAATTTCCACATGTAGTATTAAAATCATAGTCTTTGTAATATAAAGTCTTCAAACCTTGGGCCTGCCCTGACTGGCATGGGTCAGTGGTTGGAGCAACAGGGTCATGGGTTCCAAAGGGTCATGGGTTCAAGTCTCAGTCAAGGACACATAACTTTGTTGCAGGTTCGATCCCGCATCCCAACTGTGGCATGTAAGGGGGCAACCAATCGATGTCTCTCTCACATCAATGTTTGTTTCTCTTTCTCTCCCTTCTCCCTACTCCTTTCCACTCTCTAAAAAGCAATGGAAAAAATATATCCTGTGAGGATATAGTAACAAAAAAATTAAAAACAAACAAACAAAAACCACCTGGGGGCCTGTTCAGGGTAATAGAACCTGTGTTTGAATAAAATGAACTCAAGTCCTAAATTCTTACACTTACACTTTGAGACTTTCCTTCTCTGTCAACAAGACTTTCAGCGAGGATTCGATTGCAGCAAGGTGTTCCTGAAAATCTTGAAGAAGACAATACTGGCGTTCTTTGTTTTTCTTCAAAGTAGCAAGTGCCTGGAGCAGATTGTCCAAGTGCTGCGCTGAATTCCTTGGACTGTGGAGAGCCAAGGCACTGGTTTCTGTTGTGTTGAGATATTCAGTTTGTTCCAGGGGTTCAATGGCTGCTTTCCTTGCTTCCAATTGGGTATATAATTCCTAAAAAACAAGTCAAGGAAATCAGTAAGTATACACTCACTTATTCACTCATTCATTCATTCATTTTCTTTCCCATCCTCTTTCCTTCCAATAACGCACTCTATTCCAAGATGTTTTAAAGATTTCATTTGTACACAGAAAAAGTTAAGTCCTGATGTTTAAAGGGGTTTTTTCTCTTGAATTATGCTAAAATCTAGACTCAAATCCACCATGGGTCTAGCATTTAATAGCAATTCGATCACCCCATTGTGTTAAAAGGTTCTGCAATGTTGAAAGGAAGATTTATCTTATTTTTATTATTTACATACATTATCCCTTCTCCTGTCTTAGATACATGTTTTCTACTATAGAAACTTGGTTAAAATTGTAGGGGCGTTTTAAGAAACATGGCCATGTTTTGCCCTATTAGATTATTTTACATAGCTATTAGTACATAAATACATAAACAAAGCTTTGTAAACAGAGCTGTTAAAACAAAGAAACAGTACCCCATGATGTTGATAATTAGAAAAATAAAAGGAATTTGTCAGAATCTGAAGAATACATATGACTGAGAAAAGAAATGATAAGTCAGAATCTCTGCATTTTGTTACTGAATAAGTAAGTTTTTAGGAACTTTGTGAAACAGAAAGAACACTAATGTTCATTAAACTCTTCCACTTTTTAAATGGGAAAATTTATAAAACTTACTGATTAGTACATAATTATAGAGTTACCAAATTGATCATCAGGCAAAGGTTAAATACGACTTTTCACTCTGTGCAAGCAAGTTTTTGGTAATTACAATATATTGTATTGCACTGGATAAATAATGCAATCATGTTGTCAGTGTTTTTCTTGTTTCCGTACCTCTATCTCTTTTAATTGTTCATTTCTTAACATGACATCTAATTCTAAAGGTTGATTTTGCAGCTCATTGACTTTCTGCTCATCTTCAGTGTTTTTCATGCTTTCTTGAACATCAAGAGAAAGTTGTTTTGACAAAAGCATCTCCACAGCTGAATTCTGAAAACATAAAAAGATTAATTGCTGAACAGTCTACCTTCCAAATAAATAACTTTTCTTTTTCTTGATGAAAGCATGGCAGTTTCTCCTGTTAACTCAAAGACTTTTTATTCTTTTTTTTAAAACTCAAAGACTTTTTAAAAAAGTATATTTGAGCACTATCTAAGATAATTTTTCCATGCAATATTTAATGCTGATATCAGTATCCCGAGAAAAATTAAACTTTTTTGACATTACAGTATAGGATTTAACAATGCTCAAAAGTTCCAAAGTTCATACTTAGTACTCAAAAGGATGCGGAGGGAGGGGCAAATAACAGGCATTCAATGTTACCTATTGATCGTTTAAAGTAATAACTGGGTAAATAGAGGAAACACCAAGACTTCACAATATTAAGAATGAATTAAGTATGCCTTATATCAACTAGAAGTAAGAATTCCACAGCCAACTTGTATGCATGCATATGAGCATAACCAATGGACATAAGACACTGGGGGGTAGGGGAAGCCGGGGTATTGTCAAGGGCGGGGGGGAAAAAAAGGACACATATGTAATACCCTTTGTAATGCTTTAAGCATTAAAAAAATAAAATTAAATTAAATTAAAAAAATAAAAAGCAAAAAAAAAAAAAAAAGAATTCCACAGCCAGAGTAAGGCAGAACAGGTTATATATATGGAGTAATTTAATCTTTTCTGAAAGCTCTAAGAACTTAAGATTCTCAATAGGGTAGAGGAGCATCTGCATTCATTTATTCATTCTGTCAACAAATATTTGTTGAGCACTTACATGTAGTAGGCACCATGACAGTAATTTTAAAGATTTCCATCACTTTGCTAAGGTGTAAGTTTTTATTTTCAGGTTACTTGATAAATGAAATACCTATTAATTCTTCTATATACTTTTATGTCAGTAAAATATTTGAGGTTTCAAGTCTATCAAACAAAGCTGATTTGTTATCTTAAAAATACTGCCTAGGCAATGGTGTAAGATGTTAACAATACGGGCCTGGGTAAAGGACACCTGGGAACTTTCTGTACTATCTCTGCAACTTTTCTGTCAATGTGAAACTATTCTAAAATGAAAAGTTTATTTAAATAAAACAGATACCGTCTGGAACGTCACCAATACTAACTGGTTAAAAAAAAAAAATTCCCCTGACCAGTGTTACTTGTTTTGAAGTACTTAGTTAGCACTTAGCACAAGTCACTTCTTTAATACGGCTTCAAATGATTGAAACTTTGGCAATTCCCTCCAGTTCAACAATTCATTGTGGCTTATCTCACGGGGAAAGACCTGGGAGGCTGTGAGAGGAAAGGGGAGGTGCCTCACCCCAAGCTTCATTGGCCAGTGGGGCTCTCTGCCACAAGCCACAGTATAGGAGGTAGACAGACGCTTGCCTCTTCCCCACCTGATGGTTACTATTACAGTGGGGCCTTAACTTACGAGTGTACCGACTAACGAGTTTTTTGAGATACGAGCTGTCTCTCAACCGATTTTTTGCATTGAGTTGATAGAGTAATTTGAGTTAACGAGCTCCTTAACGAGCTCGGTCTCGGAACGAATTAAACTCGTAAGTCAAGGCCCCACTGTACTTAAGAGTATCCCCACACTCCACAGGTGAACAAGAGCTAAAAGCCTAGCCCTAGACCAGCAGTTCTCAACCTGTGGGTCGCAACCCTTTGGGGGTGGAACGACCATTTCACAGGGGTCGCCTAAGACCATCGGAAAACACATATATAATTACACATTGTTTTTGTGATTAATCACTATGCTTTAATTATGTTCAATTTGTAACTATGAAAATACATCCTGCATATCAGATATTTACATTACGATTCATAACAGTAGCAAAATTACAGTTATGAAGTAGCAACAAAAATAATTTTATGATTGGGGGTCACAACATGAGGAACTGTATTTAAAGGGTCGAGGCATTAGGAAGGTTGAGAACCACTGCAGACTCTAAGAAAACTTGACTTCTAATTATCTGAGAATTCACAGCCCTTGGTCTCTCTTACCTGGGGGGCAAGTGATGAGAACTAGTAACACTTGTAACATGCCATTTGCAATATTCCCTTAGTGGTCAGAGAGAGCATTCTGAAAACCAACATTACCCCAATGCTCCTGGAATGTCTCTTTTTTAAACAAAACTATGATTAACATACACTTAAGACAAAATATAACTTTTAAACAGTGTAATAAATATATATACCTATTGATCCTCTGATCATAAATGGAACTTTCAAAGTTAATAATAAATGTAGAGTGGAAAATTACCATTCTAGCAAAAGACTGGTTGAGTTATATAGCCAACTATGTTTACTTTTTTTAAAAAAAATTTAAATCTTTTCATCCACATATCTTTCCTTAGAGTTTGGCCTGTTTGGAAAAGAATAGGAGGTGAGACGAATATCATCAACTCTCCTTAAGGACAGGACCATGACATTTTCATCTTTATATCCATTAAGTCACAAATGAAACATTTTTAGTTTAACACTTAAAATATTGAGTTTTAAACAACTGAGCACTGTCTCTGGCTTAGCAAACGTATCAGCATCCCAAAGAGGTTAAGTCCATAACAGCTTCACTCTCCCGTTTCCCATTCGGGGCAATGGTCCCACGGCCATAATAATTCTGACAGTGATGAGCCCAAAACTCTCACTTGTAACCTGCCAACCACAGTGGGACAGTGTCATACAAGCTCTCCAGGATATATGTCTTCATTCTTTAAAGCATTTCAATATAAAGTAGCGAGAGCCAATTCTAAGCACAAGCATCCATCAGCACCATTAGAGACAAAACGGAAAGGCAGATCACCATAGTCTCAGAGGCTGCCTCTTAGCTCAGCATAATGTCTAACATGTTTCATGTGACCTGTAAAGCACTTGTGACTCAGTCAGTCTCGCCTACCTCTCAGGCCTCAAGCAGCCCCCCACCTTTCTATGCAGTGGCTTTACTTCAGTCTCTGACTGCTCATGCTCTCTCCCACCACAAGAGCAAATTCTACATTTTCTGTCAAGAATGGCCCACACCCAGCGCTGAGCTCGGTTAACTCGGGTCTCAGTTCAAATGTTGTTCCTTAGAGAAACTCTCTCTGACTACAGTTCAGGTCTGACTCATTGATTAGAGAAGATCATGGAACCGGGCTCCCTCCTTTGGTTCCTGTAATTAGTCTCTCATTAGTTAATTAGTTGACTAATGTATGTCTCCTCCTCTAGACCAGAAGCCCTCTGAGAATAAAGAACATGTCTATTTTTGCTCACCACAGAACTCTCACTGACTGTTCAATAAATTTTTACTTAAAGGATGTATAGATGAAGTCATGTTAATGGAAAAAAAAGATAATTTCATTCAGTCTTCGACTGTCAAGATTAACAATTTGTGGGCTGTAAAGAAGAGCAGGAAGAAACTGAGGATCTGTCAATCGATCTGTCATTGACCAGACATCTGCCAGGAATGCTGGGAACAGGGTTTGGTTGCGTTTAAAGAGAACAGAGGAGGTTTAAATAAAAATATATTTAAAAAAAATAAAAATAAAAATCATTATTGGATGATGACCTTTATGTAGGCTTCAACAAATCCTATTGAATTTTGGGAGGGCAAAGCCAAAATGGGCCTAAGAAGCTAATTTTAAGGTTATTAAACAACTCCCTTTAGCAACATCATGTATTCGGATAGAAAGTCCTCAGAATTTTTCCTTTTTTAAACTTAATTACTGCTGTTTAAATTCTGTTAAGAGTTTCTTTTACAGATACAACATCAAGAGTCTCACCTACAGGGCCCTGAATCCTTGAAGATGTATTTCCTTAGCACTAACACTGGCATTTGAAAGTCTTCATGGACAGAGAGATGTCCTGTTGCCATTTATCCTTGTGTAGACATTTCTAAAAAACCCTATCGGTGCCTCTAACCCACCATGCATTCCTGTTCCAGGAAGGCCAGGGAAGTGCACGTTCTCTTCGCTCCTGGTGCTGAGAACTCACACCTGCATGTCTAACCTTTGCGTGTCCCACTGGACCCGGACTGCGAGACACTGCCATTCAGGGAGACCCTTTCAAATGCAGTTTCCTAGGTGGCTCTTTGGGCCTTTTCCGTTTTCATCTTTTAACCGATGAGAAAGCACTTTAAGAGCCACAGGAAAATGTACCCATTTGTTTGTTTAGAATGAAAACAAAACAACATTCTTCTTCCTTCTCCCCGGGGAAAATCAGGAGCCTGCGTGTTGCCATTCTCACACCAAATGATCTGACAACATTTAAAAACACATTTGCAGTATAGGGTTAACATACAAAGAAAAAGAAAGGAATCCAGCTTTTCAAACAGTCTCTGATTTCATTAGAAAATCAACCAAAAAAAAAAAAATAGGACTCTTGAGTTTTTTTCCTTAAAAAAATGGGTAAAGCACATTTTCTTTTCATTTGCCTTTTCTAATTTGCCTTTGTGCTCTTGACCCAAGAAACCATATCTGATTACACACCAGAGAGAATAATAAACCTAAATGGATGACTGGCATTTTAACAGACTGAACAGGAATATTTCACCACTGAAATTTTGGACAGTTTTCTAAGGGCTCTCTTTACAAGTGGGCAACATAAATCGCCAGCACATGGAGGGCTTAATTATGGAATCAGAAGGCTTGATGCACGACCCTCTTTTCAAATCCCACACCTCTTCATCCTCAGACGCGATGGCTCGGAGATGCAATCACAAGCACTTACCGTGTTTGTTTCCAAGTCTTCCTCCAACTTTTCCGCTGCAGCGGAGCCCTGAGTGGACTCCTGCACGTCAGAAGTGACCTGCTTCTCTCCGCCGGGCAGAGGAAACTTCTCTTTCTTTCCAGTGGAGCATTTTGATTTGAGAATGCTGTTGAGATAATTTTCCATCTCCTGCTTAGCAGATTCAAGCCTGTGTTCCAAATCTTTTTGTTTACACTTAAGTGATTTTATATCCTCTTTAATAATCTTCTGTCCCGCTGAAGATGTATTTTGCTCGATGGATTTTGCTAAGCCTAAAATCTTCTCTAATGGGCCATCTTGTAAACGGAGCCTATTCTCTAGTTCCTGTGAGTGGAGAAAAAGATTGTCACAAGAAGTATCTGTTCAATTGTCACAAGAGTTCATTGACTTTTGTAAATCACAGCGTATTCTGTTTCACTAGTGGGAAGTGTAAAAAACTTAACTCGTGTCACAAAGAAGAAACTTTGGGTACAATTTAAACCAGGGTAGCATCCCAGATCAAATTCTCAAACACATTTTATACGTAACTAAAAACGTATAAGACGTAACAAATGTTCGCAACACAGTCCCTGGAATATTAGAGGCAGTCAATACATATTTGTTGAGTATATACTTAGTTCAAGATACAGCCTTTTGACACCATCAAAACACTAAGTAATAATTGTCTACTACTTGCAAAATATTGAAAAAAAATCATTTAGAAGGTGCCCGCGTGAATCTAGTGTTAATATTTAAATTTCAGAGCGAAGCTTATTAAATCAATCTTTCTAGTACAATGTCTTGGACATAGTGGGAGCTCAATCAACATTTAGTAAATGTATGCATGAATGAAGGGGGCTAGTTTGAGAACACTAGACTCAAAAGTCATTTGAGGTTCTATATCTGGTAGTGATGTTCCACTGAAACAGAATAAGGCTTAAAGTTACTAGGTGAACAACATAGGATTTATTAGTCACTACCTTAATAGATCAACCAAAAAAATGTTCATTCATTCAACTAACAGCAAGTATATGTAGGTTCTGAAGTTACATAGATGACATAGAATCCAGTCCCTTCATGTTCCTATAGCCCAGTCAGGGAGACACAGATGTAAATAGACAATTGTAATGGAATGTGAAAAGATCTATGCTAACCAATATGTATAGACCACTGAAACATTTTTACACTGAAAGGAGGAGTTCCAGATTTGGATTTTAGAGAGATCCGAGAAGGTACATTCGAGAGGGCACCATGCGGGCAGGGAGCCCATTCAGAAGTCTAATGAAGAGACTGTGAGATGAGGACCTGTTGTAAAGCAGCAAGAATGGGGGCATCAGGGGAGCGGCGAATTGTAGAGATATACCAGAGATGAAAGAGACAGCACTTGATGTCTGACTAGACTGGGAGTTCAGAAACCCAGGTTTCTGACTTGAAAGCCTGGACAGGTGGTGGAGATATTCATGGAGTCCAAGAATATAGTAGGCAAAGCAGGTTCACTGGTAGAGAGGCCCCCGGAGACAGAGAAAAGGAAGAAGATGAGGTAAGTTTTGTATATGCTGAACTACAAATAACTGAGACAACCAACTAGAGATGTTTAGTGGAGAGTTAGGAAAAGCGCTCACCTGACTAGGGTCAGAGACTCCAGGTGTAGCCCCCACTCTGTCATTTAACCTGGGTGACCTGGTAAGTCCCTCAGCTTGCCACAACTCAGCTAATTATGTATAAGTAAAGGGGTCAGAACTTGGCCCCTGTGGTTCCTTCTATGCATAGCAAAAGTCTGCATTTTAGGTTTTCAACAGGAGCCCGAGCTCTTCTGGGGGAGGCTTCGGTCTTATTTTTCTCATATCCGTGGCACTCAAACAGTGCCCTGGACATGACGAAGCCTCGAGAGTTTGTCAAATTATCACAGCTAACGGGGGAGGCCGACCTGCCTTAATGGCAGGCCATTCTGGAGGAAAAGTCTGGCTGGATTCTCAGGTCTCTAAAAGGAAGAGACGAGACATTCGCAAGCTCATGCCAGCAGTGCTGCCCTGACACTCACCCCTGAAATCTCCCAGTCAAGGAACTGTGGAAGGAGGAGCTGAGAAATGCGTCCAGAACACACCACGTGAGCCTGTTTTTGTTGGCTGTGCAAACAGTGAGAATCCCAGGAATTTGTTTTGAGAATGCGGGTAAAGGGCTGCAAGGCTAGGTGGTGTTGGAGTTAGCATGAGAATTTTGGAAGCCCTACTGGGAGAGAGCTCTAATATAAGTCCTCGAATCTAAAATTTAATAAAAATTACACAACTTCAGCCCTGACTGGTTTGGTTTAGTGGATAGAGCCTCACCCTGTGGACTGAAGGGTCCCAGGTTCTATTCCGGTCAAGGGCATGTACCTGGATTGCGGGCTTAATCCCCAGTGGGGGATGTGCAGGAGGCAGCCAATGATTTTCTCTCATCATTGATGTTTCTATCTCTCCCTCTCCCTTCCTCTCTGAAATCAATAAAGATTTTATTTATATATATAATTTATATATAATTTTTTTTTAATTACACAACTTCTATCCACCCATGATGAAGAATGCAAAACTGAAACATTTCCCCCTGTGTCTTGCATTAGCTGCCTCCTTGGACTAGCCAGTCTCTCCCAGGATCAGTGTTGTCTCTGAAACAAAAATCTCCAGAAGCTACAGACTGGTCATGGGTGGAATCATCCCGAGGGTCCTGCTAACATGGATTATAAGTGGACTTATTTACTACAGAAAGAATGTTCCCATTTTCTAATGACTGGTCAGATTTTACTTAGTAGTCATCTGAATAGCGCTTGAATTTCAAACCAAAGACACTGATTAGTAAAGTTGTAATTAAGATTGAGTTTTTTAAGTATCTATCATGTCTGGACACTATCTAATACCTGCAGTTCCTGCAGTTTTTCCTCGACTTTTATCGGATCCACAGGCTTGTCAGAAAAACTAACACATTCCTTGGAGATGTTGTCCAATTCAGTATTCAGGTCTGTTATGCAATCCTGGTATGTGTGGTGTTCTTGAACATGGCCTTCCAATTTTTGCACAGAATCCTAAAAACAAAACCATTGACAATGTATGAATTATTTCTCTCTGAGTTTTCTCACTCAGATAATAAATAAATTGTTCACAAATACTTGTTTTATAAGGTTTCATCTTGAAACAGGAATATGGCCATAATCGCCCAGAGTTCTTTTAGAGTTTAGTGTTTGAGAAATTTCACTGTAAAACCTCCCTTCTTCCCCCAAAGTGACCCTTTTGAAACCACTTTCTTTCCTTCAGGCTTCTTTGCCTTCATTTTATTCTTGAAGACAACTGATTTGTCAAGAGGTTCACAAAATAAAATGCCTACAAATTATATCATCAAATCACAAACATCCATAATAAAGCAGCTTCCTTAATTATCCTTCTTATCAAAACCAAGCACCCACACTTGCAAATGAGACTATATGAGATCATCCTAACCCTTGATTCCTTTTATAAGATTCAAACTCCAAAACTGTGTTAGGAAAAAGTAATCCTGACTCAAGTGCAAAATCATCTTCAGGTTCTCTTCCTGGAATAAGAAAATAAGGTGACCACACCTAATCAGAAAAGTAGCAACTATTAAGCTAAACCACTTACAGCCAAGCAGGTATATCTTCAACCCCTGCACAACTCCTCTATCTGTATAAGCAGGATTTCTTAGCCAGGTAATTCCTACACTGAAGCTGGCTTTCAATGTGCAAAGAATTATAAACCACTAGAGGCCCAGTGCATGAAACTCGTGCACGGGTAGGGTCCCTAGACCTGGCCGGCAATCAGGGCCAATCTGTGGGGCAAATGGCGGGGCGATTGGGGGCGGGGGGAGGAGGGGCCCGCCAGCACCCTCCTTGGCTGGCCTGGCTGCGTGCAGCTCCGGCATTGAGCGTCTGCCCCTTGGTGGTCAATGCATGTCATAGCAACCTGTCATTCTACTGGTCGGTCCAGCATTCGGTCAATTTGCATATTCGGCTTTTATTATATAGGATTCTCTTAAGAGAATACAGTCCCTCATGGCAAGTTGACATTTCACCTCTTAACTCTTTTACTGCAGATCATGTAGAAAAACACGAGGGAAGGACACTGATAAGGTGGTTTATACAGAATAACAAACACAAGCTATTATGATAAATGATGGATGGATTGATGGATGGATGGATGATACGTGAATAACTGACATGATCACCTTCATAGCGATGCCTAAAAAAATCTTAACTCTTCCTATTCCTGAAGAAGGGAATTTCAATGAGAGAAATAACATCATCATCAATTAATACATGATGGATTCTTCTAGCAAAACTGACTGGTTTGATTCCTTCATCCTTGAGGAGTTAATATTTTTATCTAAAAGTGATGTTACATTTCAAATGCTTTTGGAGCCCTGCAGGGTGGCTCAGTTGCTTAAAGCATCATTCTGATATGCCCAGGTTGCGGGTTCAATCTCTGGTCAGGGCACATACGAGAATCAACCAATGCATGCATAAATAAATGGAACAGCAAATCCATGTTTCCCTCTCTCTCTTTCAGTCTCTCTCTCTCTCCCTAAAATCTATTTTTTTTTAAGTTTTGGGTTTACCAAAAGAACAACAACAAAAAAACAAGGTTCTGTATACAAATCTTACATAATTACAACAATCATTTAAATTTTTATTTTCACCACTTCACCTGTAGCTGCTGAAGAAGACTTTCATGTAGATGCTTTATTTCCAGCCAAGACTCTTCGCTGAAGTTGGGATTTTTAGTGCATTCTAAGAGGTAATTTCCTTGAGATTTTAGCTCCTTTAGCAAGGATGTCAAATCTTGTGCTTTCTGGAGGAATTTCTTATAATTTTTTAACTGAGCTTTCTTCTCCTGCAAACCATGTTGCAGAGCAAAGCCCACTTCTTGTTTCTTCTTTAGTTCTGTGAGCATTAATCTCAGGTCCTCCTTGCTTTCCAAATACTTCTCTCCTTCTAGTAGAAGCTTTTCTTGATGGCTACATTTTAAAAAGTATTTTACAAAGGAAATGACACTTAACAAATGCAATGGCATTTTGCATATTATAATGCAATGCACATTATAATAAAAACATTAAAATAACACTAACATGCATTATTCCTACAGACTTTTTTTGTCAGTATAACTTTGTAAACACTAAGGTTAGCCCCGAAATTATTTGCAGTATTAATGAAAAACTGTTTTTTGTCCCATAACTTGAGAACAAATACTTAATAATTTAGATTTCAAACTATTTTTTATTATGTTTAAATATAATTATATTACCCTATGTTTTTCTTTCTCACATAACAAATAAGCATTCAGTATATTGGCCAACGAACTAGTTTATTCTTTTTATACCTTGAATTTAGCTTTGATCTGATTGTCTCTTTGAAAAATATAAAATTCACATTTCCATCAAACATTATCATTTAAGATGTGATCTGAATTAAGAGTTTTCACCAGAATTATGTCCAATGACTTCAGACATGTATGAATCTCATAGAATACGTATTTAAAAGCATTAATTTTTCTACAGTAATACCATGCACATACTGAGGTTGTCTGGCGGAAGGGAATTTCAGGGCAGAAGTGGATTTAAAAGTGTAATGACAGATAATGTTAATGTGTTGCCAAGAACCCCACCAGCCAAAGTAAACACTGCCACAGAGCTATGGCAGCGTGCTCCCTGTCGGATCCACAGAGCTCCACCTCTTCCTTTCCGCCTCTCACATTTTGGCTGTCCCTGACCTACTGACTCTTTCTCCAATAGATACTATATCCGAGTCCAGGAAGCAGACAAAACATACTTGTTATGGCTTCATCGTGCAATGAAAAGCCACGAGAGTGGTGAAGGCCTGTCCTTTACCTTAGATACGTGTTGGCTAACTGGAGTGTGCTGACCCACTGGCTGTCGATATCAGCTACGGTCTCTGAATCCAATGGAGCCTTGCTGTTCGCAGCCTGACTCCTGATCCTCTGTATTTTAGCGTCCCCTTCAGGCTTTAGTAAAATGATTTCCTGAATGAAATAAAAAAGGTTTTATATTCCCAGTCATATTACTTAAGGACAGTACATAGGATATCTTTTTCTTTGGAAAAATTATATTGAAATGATATTCTAACTGCAGATTAGATTTCAACATCAGCCTTTCATTTCTATATATGCCCAAAAGACAAGATCTCCTTCGCACGAAAAAGGACTGGCTCTCAATAGACATTTGTCAGGTTGATCTGATTGCATTCCCAATTTCCTCTTGATTTTCAACTGCCTTTAAATAAATGATATGCCACAAAAAACCCAAGCCCTGCAAACCCACCTTCCTGTCTGCTCCATGATTTATAGGTGGAGAGTTAGGGAACAACCTGAGACATTCTTATACACCCACAATGAGACATGACGTCCCACAGGACAATGCTGTGTCCCCCCTGTCTCCCCAACATGGCATAATTCATTCCCATTCCCTGCTCTTCTCTTTCCCTCCTTTGCTCGAAGCTATCAAGTTCTTCCCTTCTTGAAACTACTCCAGATTCACGTTCTCTGGAAAAACTTTTGGATATAATCCCAAAAGATTCTGATTACTTCACCAATCCTTACAGCTCACTATGGTTAACCATTCCTTCCTTTAACCATGCTCCCGCTTACCATGATTTCAATTCTCCCGAGTTTCTCCTAAGCACATGTGCTTCTGTCTCCTGCATTTTAAATTAGTAATATTTACTGAATCTCCCTTAGATAAAAAGTGAACTGGCCCAGCAGGCGTGGCTCAGTGGTTGAGCATCGACCTATGAACCAGGAGGTCACAGTCCAACTTCAATTCCCGGTCAGGGCACATGCCCAGCTTTCGAGCTCAATCCCAAGTGGGGGGTGTGCAGGAGGCAGCAGATCAATGATTCTCTCTCATCATTGATGTTTCTCTTTTTCCCTCTCCCTTCCTCTCTGAAATAAAAAAATATGTTTTTAAAAAAAATAAAAATAAAAAGTGAGCTGAAGGGAGATTGAGATTTCTTGCCCTCCACAATCCACTCAGTACCTAATAACCTTTAAGATCTATACATATCTACTCTGAAGGAGCTCTTCTCCAGCCCTGCCCTGGACATTGCTGGTGCCCCTGCTGTACTGACGTGTCTTTTTATAGCCGGCGAACTCCCACCTGCCACAGCTCCAATCACTGTCTCCATGTCAATTCCTCTGCACAGTGAAGATGGACAGTACTTGGGCACTGCCCTCACAAAGAGAAGATTCACTTTCTCTCTTCCCTCTGCATTAAAATAATTTCAGACCCACCACAGCCCTTCTCTGTTGTAAGGTCCGTCACCTGACTGTCTTCAACCTCCACAGCAATTCTATTTTCCAGTAAGAAACAAATCTTGGCCATTTCCCTCTAAATCTTTTCAAAATCAGAGTTCACTCTGACTCCTGAAATTTAGTTTCCCACGAGTATACCTTTATTTTTTGGATTGTTTCCTCAAGTGGCATTTGGCCTTCAGATGAATTCAGAACCATAAGGGACTCTTTAATCCCTGTTATCCAATGAATGACATCTTGTGCAAGATCATTGAAGCTCTGGTCCTCGGCAGGAGGTAGCTTATCCTCTTCCTCAATTTGTCTCAATAATGCCTGGTATCTATCAATCAAATGTGTGGATTCCAGTATTATTTCTTCTTCTTCAGTAAGCCCACATTCCTTCAAAGAGTTGTTCAGCTGGGCCACAGTTTCAAATTCTTCTCTGTAAATTCCAAATGTTACTGAAAGTTTATAGGAGCCACAACAACATGTAAGAAACCATATTCCCAGGAAATATATTTTATGTAAGATCAGTTATACCTCTTTCTAGCTAGAGCTTGGCAAAACAATTCCGTTTTCTCTCCTGATTGTTCCATTTCTTTCCATTTCTCTTCTTGATTAGTCAACCACTTACTCAGGTTTCTGTGGTCATCCTGGAGTCTAAATGAACATGACACATGTTAGAAATAAAATAAGCAACAAATGCTTCTCTGAAGAGAAGGTTGACACGAATCTTGGGATCCAACCAGGTTTTAGTATATATTTTTGTTATTCTTTGGAGAAAATTTAATTTGTAACATTAAAATCTGAATAATAACAGCCTGTACTACAATGGTATTCTATAAGGCAGTGAGCCACACAGATGTATCATAAAGAACAGGAAACAAAGATTTTCAGACTCTCCCCTAAACCTTTGCCATTTTAAGTAATTTGAAGAATTCTCTAAACTTCCATTTTCCTAGAGTCACACTTAAATTTGAAAGCATGCATTCTGTTTGTGAAATCTGTGTGTACTGTGTATCCCAATGCCAGCTGTACGGAGGCAGAGTACACACACAGGTACCGTTAGAAAACGTGTTGCTGAGACGTGCCCTCTATTTCCTACCTCAGAAGCTGCTGCAAGTAGTCATCGAGCTCCTTTGCTCGCACCTGGCATACGGACTCCATTTTTTCTAATTCAATTTCTTGATGTATAATCCAACCATTAAGCTCCTGAACACGTGCTTTGGGCAGATGCTTCCTCACACGATTCACTACAGTTTCCACCTGCTGTACTTGACTGCCTCGTCCTTCAAGAGTCAAGAAATCCTAATAAAAAAAAAAAAAGACAAAAAGTCAATTATGTCCTGCTGGCAAATCTAAGGATGGTCTCTATCCCCACAACACTTTCCAAGCCGGTACATGCACATCCATCTTCTTAACATCCTATTCAAAAGAAGGCCTATGGAGAGACAATGAACTTCAATGGCAAATGATCAAAAGACGGCTTCTATTAGTCCTACCATGTGTGTATGCATCTGACTTCCTGGTAATGGGGTCAAGCAGAACAACCAGGTGCCGCTGTGAAGGTCAGTAGGAGTTGAGATGGGAAAGGCTGCATTTTCTTGCTTTACTGTGCTCAACTTCTCCTAAATACTCATCCCTTTCTAGTAACCAATACATAAAACTACACAGACTTTTTTTCTATTTCACTTTGTCCGAATGAGAATTTTATTTCAATGTTTGTGCTAAAAAGTTTGAGCATCAGTTTGCTAAGGCTCATGCAATGGGTGAAGTTAAAGGCAAAAGAAAAGTCAGAACTTTAAACTAAAAAAATAGAAAGAAAAAAAATAGAAAAAGGCGATTGTACCAATGAAGAACGGTTTCAAATCAATAGGTCAGAGAACATTAAATGCCATCAATAAGCTGAGAGTACGGCTTATTCTCTTTTTGTTTGCTTTCTATATTTTTATTGATTTCAGAGAGGAAGGGAGATGGGGAGAGATAGAAACATCAATGATGAGAGAGAATCAATGATCGACCACCTCCTGCAAGCCCCACATTGGGGATAGAGCCTGAAACCCGGGCGTGTGCCCTGACCAGGAATTGAACCGTGACCTCCTGGTTCATAGGTCGATGCTCAACCACTGAGCAACACTGGCCGGGCTATTCTCAAGAGTTAAGGGTGCTATCTGCCGTTTAAACGTGCAGGCACTTTGCCATTCATTTCAGGCCACCCTCCACTATACCCTTACCAGCAGTGTATTAAAGTTCAACTGCAATTTTTAAAAGAAAAATATGCCTAGAAAGACTTAAAAAAATCAAGAAATCTCTTTCAGGAAAGTAAAGGAATGTCAAAGTCCAAATGAAATAAATTTTTTACTTTTGAACAAATAGGATTTTAACACAACTGAGTTCACCAGCAAACTCCTAGATAAACAGCGTCTTAGAATAGGTATGAAAACAGAACTTGCTTCAAACACTTGCACCATTATCCAATAAACAGTTTCAAAATATTTGGGGAAAGCCAGGTTATTTGGAAATATTATTTCTATATAAGAAAATTAATAAATCAAAGTAATTATTATCCTAGCTACTTAAATACAGTTCTATGCCTCTAGTATGTTAGTTTTGATGAATTTTGATTGAAATGTATATGACTTACAGAAAGCTTTTGTAGCTTTTGTTCCATACTCTTTTTTGTATCTAATGATTCAAAACACTCTTCAAGATTCATTTTAATGTTGCTGAACCAGTCATTAAAATTCTTGCATTGATCTGCAGGGGGGAAAAAATTGGCACTTGAAAGAAATGAATGTTATTTATGACATGCACAGATTAGTGAGTGCTTCCCCCCAAAAGATTTAACTGAATACATCCTTAATCAATCAATCAATCCTTTTCTCTAAATACAATCTGTGCAACCATTGCTAAGTGAAGCCTAGATTAGCCTTTGTGTTCACAGTACTTGTTCACACTTCAAGATTCTCAGAAACACAGTAGAAGAAACATTGCACTCACCATTCAATAACTTAGAAAAGTGATCTTGCAAAACGCTTTTTTTGGTATTAAATAAATCACTGACACTTTCATATTGCTTTTTTAATTCAGAGAGTTCAGGAGTCAGGCAACCTATTTGATTCTCAAGTGATACCATACTTTGTTTTTGCTGCAGAATTTGCTGCTGTATCTCCTAAATATATAAACAAACAAACAACTATTAAGTCTTAAAATGGCCTCAATAACAACGCATGTTAGATCTCCATAGTTTTCATAAAAATAGATAATTTTCTATTGGGTGGATTTGCTTTCTCTTAGCCCATAAATGTATAAAAGCAATGCAATTTAATATGAAATAATTACTGTCCACAGAGCAAGTCCAAAGTGAAACTGCTAAATATACACAGATTGTTTTTCTGAGATTTTCCCCCAAGCTTGCATTTTTTATTAACTACTTTTATTAAGTAGGTCAAGACTGTCAGAAGGAAGTGTGAAGGTAAGTCTGAGCCAGAGAAGGGAAGCAGCTGGAAGTACCTCCAGTTTCGTAAAGATCTCTAAGCTGTCGGACGGAGACAGGGCTTTCAAGAGGGACTCGGTCATCCCGATCTGGGTCTTGGCTTGGTCGAGGTCCTCCCTTAGCTCAGCTGTGTTCCCACTGAGTGCAGAGCAGCTGGGTTCGCCTGTCAAGAGCATTTTCACATGTTCTATCTTGTTCAAAATAGAAGACTCCATGACCTGAAATCATGAAACATATGAAGTACGGTTACAGATTGTACTGAACTAGATTTTAAGACAAACCACGCTGCTAGAAAGCGCGTTGAGATTGCTTCACCTCAACGTGAAATAAATTCTTCTCTACTTATAATTCTTCATTGTTCTACATCACTGGTACGACAATTCGAACGGTGCCTTTAAAGCAGGGGTGGGGGACGTCCGGCCTGCGGGCCTTTTAAAGCCCTTGAAATCATCTGGGCTGGCCCTGCCAAGGCAATCGCAGGCGGGACCCGAAATTCAATCAATCTAGGAGTTTTCTTCAAAGCAACATAAATTTTTATACGTGAATTATAGTAAGTGAATGATGTTATAAATATCCAAATGGCCCTTGGCAGAAGAGAGGCTCCCCACCCCTGTTTTAAAGAAGAGAATAATATGAGAACTGAAAGTGAACTTCTGACTTTTTACGAGACTAATTTGAATCCTTCCCCCAAAACCAGTTTTATCTAGCATACCAACGGAGGGATTATTTCTTTTGAAAACATGTAAAAACCTATAGTAAAAATTATATAGCCAGCATCTGTTGAGCATTTATTATGTACACAGCATCATGGTATACACTTAACGCACGCACAAAAACACGGGCGTAAGAAGGTGAAGCAGGTTGGTTGCTCAAGATCAGACGGCTAATGAGTGGTGGCACCCGGACCTCACCCAGAAAGTCTGACTCATGCTCAGCCACACGAATATTCCCACTCAGCCACCATGCACTTCCATCTCCATAAAACTAACAAATCTCTTTGCACAACAGAATTCACACTTGAGGCAATCCCCCGGTTCTCCTTCCAGAAACCGAGTCACTGGAGCATATTTTCCTTCCTACACCCATGACAACTCCTGAGGAAACCCCTGTTACTTGACAGGGGCCACACCGTGATACCTCTCCCTCCACACAGAGGCCTGTGAAATAAGGATGAAAGAATGCAAGATACAGTATTATTCATTCTAAAAGTGGAACAAAGATAAACGAGGCTGACTATTAAAAATTTGGTTCAATTTAATATAGGAATCGAACAAAGGTGAATTATATAATGACCCTAATTTTATTTTAGGTTTAAGATTCGAACTCTGGTTTATGAGCATTAGAGTACTCTCATTGGGACTTTTAAATAAAAATTCCTTACCTGCAATTCAAGAGGTATTTCGCTGCTTTGAAGCAGAAACTGTATTTTAGCCACTCTTTTAGAAAATTCTGAAGGTTTTTGTTCATGGACTTGTAACTCTGCCTAAAACACATAATTGTAATAAAGATATTTTTATTGTATACTTTATTTTCTGGTACCCATGATTGCTACTGTTAATACACAGAACACGGAGGGCCTTTGGATTGCCCCTAATCACTTAGTTTTTGACAGAGTCCTGGGAGTTACAAACCCAAGCACCTTCATGGATGAGATAATAAAAGATAATATATCATAAAGGAAGCAACACAGTTCAGGTCCCACTCAGGGGATTATGAAAGAAATAAAAGATTTCTTTGTGATTTTTCTAGACAAATCACAAAAGAAAGCAAACTCATTATTAAAATGTCAACTGTGTAAAAAAAGAGCAGACATTTTATCTCTGTTCAATTACCTTCAGCATATCTCTTTCCACTTCAGTGAGTTGGTGTAATTCCATTTTCTGAAGGACTTTTTCAGTCCACTCATCAATTACATCTTTTAAGCTAAAAAGTTTGTCCCATAAAGCTAGAGCTTGACCAAGGTTTTCATAGTAGTCTTCTGTCTTCTCATTTATCTACCATAATTATTAACATACAGAAATAACACATTTAGTAGGAAAAAGTATGAAAACCATTGCTTCAGTCAAACACTATTTTTAAATAAAATTTTAGTTTACCTTTACTGGCTATTTTGCTTTATTAGTCAACAAAAATTTTGCTTTAACATATCATGTACTTCTCTTTTCTACAAAAAAAATCTTAGCTGATGTGCTGCAGGTTATTCGCAATGAAAGCAATATTCTTCCTAATTTCTAAGCCACAATAAATAAAAGTTGCTTTTAAAAACCCAGATGAAAATACAACACAAATTCTTAATTTGTAATTCATTAAAAAATATCATTAGTTCTCAAATAAAAATGTATTAAGTAAATATATAGTTGAACATATCTTTCATGGATGAGGAACATATTAACTAATTTATTTCAAATAAGTTGAGCTTGTACTTTTATATATAGAAACTTATAGACCCATTTGTTAGTACTGCCTAAAACTCTGGATGTAAAGATACTTGCTAAGTCATAAACTTTATATTATTTGAACATTTTTACCATGAGTATTTTTGAATTTTGTAATCAGATCAAACATACTAAAGATACAACAGAAAAGGTCAATCTAATTGTTATAGAATAAAATTTCTAGTCAATTAAATGATCACTTACATCAAGCCATCTGTCCACAATAACATTAGCCTCTTTCTCAAAAGGAGGCTCTTCAAAGGTTCTCATTTTATTTAGATGAAATTGTAGATTTTTGCAGATCTGGTTAATCTTGTCAACAACTTCCAAATGTTCATTAAATTCTTCTTTGACAATTTCAATCTGTAAAACAGTTGTAAAACATGTTTTGATCTACTGACATAGATGAACTGGTAAGAAACATGATTTCATTATTTGTTTTTATTGTCCCACTTTCTCAATGAAAAATGTTTATAATCCTAACCATCTGATTTAACAATATTTCTACACCCAACTTTCTTCCTACTCTGCATGATGGAATATGGTCTAAAATCATGTCTTTTTGTCCATGAGAAATAATATTCTACCCAAAAAAAAGCATATCCATGCAATGGTATAAAAATCGGGTATAGATTCCTCCAATAAGAATCATCTTTCTATTGTTAAAGAAAAAATGTTCTCATCTGAATAAAACACACAGAACTCTAAAAGATCTTTAATATGACTTCCAGTTTAATCTTCTATGATTCTAACTCCAACATCATCTCTAACATGGAAGCTGAAACACTATTTTATGAAAAGGCCAATGATCTTTAAAATGAAATTTGAGTGTTGACTAATGTATTCTTATTGTTCCACTCAATTTACTAATCTTACACAAACATTTTTAATAACTACATAAAATTGGGAAATAGATTACTCATAAACAAAAATCTAAAAAGTATGCACCCTAGAAGGACTTTCATTTCTGGGAATATGGAGTAGACATACTTTTCCCTCTTCTTCCCACTAAGTACAATGAAAACCCCTGCACATCACACACAAAACTAATTTAAGAAGACTGGAAAGTGGAGAATTTAAGAAGGAAGAGCGGCTGTGGGCATTAGCTCCTAAGGAACAACCTGGTGGTGTGCTCCCTGCCTTTTCTTTTTCCCTCCAATGTCCCAGACTGTGTGCTGACGAAGGCAGCATCTGGTAATATAACAGACCAAAGAGTCCCAAGAAAGGCCTGCCCTCTTCAGCAAAAGTGCCAGGAATAGGACAACCTAGCAAGACAGAAAACTTTCAGAAAATCATCACTCCCTGAAGGTAAATAATATAGAAAAAAAATGTGGCCAAACCCCCACCATATCAGCAAAGTCAAATGCACAGCCTAGACCTCTCCATCACTTGGCTGTAACAGAGGCCCCACCTTCACTCAACCAGGGTACTGTCGGAGAAGGCCAAGTAGAGAGCCAGGACTTTCATTCCTGCTGGGCACTTGCCCCTCTGGTGTCACTAGAGGCCACCTAGGGAGCTGTGAGGAAGAGCCAGGGAGGTGTCAGCGGAAGCCTAGTGGGGAGCCAGAACTTTTACCCCCCACCAGCGAAGACAAGGACACCCGAATTTCGGGGGTCAAGAAAGTCTCCTGTTTGCAGATGACATGATTATCTACGTAGGAGATAATCTCTAAAATACTCCTAGAAATCTATAATCTTCAACAATATAAAGATGATACTCCAAGGAATCTATAAAATACTCCTAGAGCTGATAAGTAGGTTCAAAAAAGATTGAAGAATAGAAGATAAATATATAAAAATCAACTGTACTTCTATGTACTAACAACTCTACTTCTGTATACTAACAACAAATTTAAAATACCATTTCCAATTACTCAAAAAATTAAATACTTAGATATAAATCTAACAAAACATGCATAGGAGTTATATGTTAAAAACTACAAAATGCTACCCAGCTGGTGTGGCTCACTGGTTGAGCGTCCACCTATGAACCAGGAGGTCATGGTTTGATTCCAGGTTAGGGCATATGCCTGGGTTGCAGGCTCAGAGGAAGCAGCTGATGAATGATTCTCTCTCATCATTGATGTTCCTCTCTCTCTCTCCCTTCCACTCTGAAATAAAAATATATATATATTTTAAAAAACAAAACAAAAAAACTATAAAAAACTACAAAAGAGTTATGAAGGTCTAAATAAATGCAGAGAAATACCAAGTTCATGAATACCTAGTAAAAGGAACACAGGCTCTCCCTGTATTATTTCTTATAACTGCATGTGACTATAATTATTTCAAAATAAAAAGTTTAATTACAAACTAAACATTTTTGATGAAAAAAATTACTGAGAGGTTCTATTTCCTGACTTCACACTGACTAATACACTGGCAAGGCTGAAAGGCAAACCAAGTGTTTTTCCGTCCAGTTTAGGCCTCTTTGTATTGGGACATAATAAATGTTTGTTCAATTAAATGGAAAAAATATATATAGCCCTAGCCGATGTGGCTCAGTTGGTTCAGCATCATCCCATGAATCCAAAGGTTGCCAGTTCGATTCCTGGTCAGGGCACATGCCCAGGTTGTGGGTTTGATGCCTGGTGGCGGTGCGTACCAGAGGCAACCGATCAATGTCTCTCTCCCTCATGTTGATGTTTTCTCTCTCTTTCCCCCTCTCCCTTCCTCTCTCTTTCAAAACATCAATAAAAACACATGTGAAGTATATTACATGTGTTTAAATTAGGATGGATGTATACCCATCCTCATTCTTATTACATTCAGAGAACTTCGTTGTTAAATTGACACAAGCAGGTGAAAAGACAGAGGGGGAGAGGGTACTTTTGCATTGACAGGAACTGCAGGTTTTGTTCTGTAATGAATGGAAGGGGGAGAGGAAAGAAAGCTAGGTCCCCTCTGACATTTCCCAAACTTTAACAGTCCCCTGACAGTTCAGCTTTCTAGCCTTACTTTCACACTCTTTCATTAAGGAGAGTAGAAATGTGGCCCCATGTCCTAGATAAACATCCAGGTTTCTATAGCTTTGGAGGACAAAAGTTCTCAGTGGTATCATATTTCAGCCACTGAGCATCATGACAATGCATGCCACAGAAATGGATTGTTTCTGAAGACAGTACCGAGGTCATCACAAAATTGACCGAAAGTTGTGTTAACGATCAGTAGCACTAAAATCTGCTTTTATCCGGTCATTTAAAAAAGTGTCTGGGAACAAAATTAAACACCAGTGTACTAGAACTTCTATGTCTTCCATACAAAATTATATGTTATTTCAGCAAATATATAAAGTATCCATGTGCTAAACACCATGCTAGATGTAAGATTCTCAACATAATAATTTTTTTAATGCCTGGACTTGTATATTTAAAAATTATAGTTATTTTATTAATTTTAAAACAACCTTTTGTGAGCTAACCATTAAGTTGAGAAAGGGGTATAGATGAAGCAAAGTTAACCAATTTTTACTTCTGTTATACACATACTTCAAATATGTTTTCAGGAAAGACACTATTGTGATGATTGAAACATGACTTTGCAGTCAGATAGACTGGGCATAAGTAATAATTCTATCGTTCATAAATTAGCCATATGGTTTTTATGTTATTTAATAAGAAACTCTAAGAAGCTCTTATCCTAATTCCCAATGTACTGGTATTAGGAGATGAGGCCTTTGGGAAGTAATTAGGTCATGAGGGTGGCGCTCTCATGAATAGGATTAGTGCCCTCATAAAAGAGACTTCAGAGAGTTATCTTGACCTCGCCACAGTGTGAGGACCAGGGAAAAGATGGCCACAAGTGTGTGACCTCGGGCCAGGGGCACTGAAGGTGTAGGATCCCAGCCTAGGAGAGCTACAGAGGCTCCTGTGGAGAGCCACTGGGGATGGGAGGGTCATCCAGTTAAGCCATGGGGGTGATGAGGCCATCCAGTGGGCTTGGAGGCAGAGCATCAGGCCACAGAGGATTATTCTCAAGCCTTACGGTTTCATGTTGTTTGCCTTGTTAGGTTTTGGTCTTACTTCTTTCTTCTTTCCGATTTCTCCCTTTTGGAACGGATATACCTACCTGTCCCACCACTGTATTTTGAAAGTATATAATTTGTTGGGTTCCATGGGTTAGCTGCTGGAGAGATATTTCCCTCAGGATGAAACGTACCTTGAGTCTCACCCACATCTGATTTAGAGGATATGCAAATGAGACTTTGGACTTAGATTTTACAGTAGATGCTGGAGCAAGTTAAGACTTTGGGGGCTGGGGAAACCGAAGATGGCGGCGTAGGTAAACACCGGAGACCGCTGCCGCATACAACCATTTCAAAAATACAACTAAAAGACTGAACGGACATCACCCAGAACCACAGGAAAGCTGGCTGAAGAGAGACTCTACAACTAGAAGGAAAGAGAACAGCAAACCGAGGCTCAGAGGAGGCGCAGTGTGGAAAATACAAAGGTACCGAGGTGCGCGCGAAAGCGGGCTGGTGGCTGAGGGCGCGGTTGTAGTTTTCGGTCGGGAGTGAGTCTCAGACTCTGGGCTCCAGATCCGGGCGAGTCTCTAGGGATTCAGACTCAGACGGGAGAAGCGGGATTATCCGGCATCAGTTGGAACCTGAGGGCAGCTTTCTCTCTGAGGTTTGCAGCGGCTGCCGGGGTTCTGAGAAGCAGAGCCTCTGGGAACGGGACTGAGAGCGGCCATAACTGCTCCCTCCGCCCGCCCTGTTGATCCCGCCCTGCCCAAGCCCTGCGCACAGCCATTTGCCTCAGGCAAAGGCTGGATTAGCGCCTTCCCAGAAGACAGACGTTTTCCACACAGCTAATTCCTACAGCCAGTCGGCCTGGTGGTCAAATCCCTCTAGTGTTAACTACAACAATTAAGGCTTGGCTAGAACAAGACTGCGCACAAAGACCACAAGGGGGTGCACCAAGAAAGCATAAAAGATGCGGAGACAAAAAAACATGACAGAAATGGAGGATATGGAGCTAAGAATCGCAATTTTGAGGGCTTGCTATAAACTTGAGCAGAGCCTCACGAAAACTAATGAGACCCTCGATGCTACGATAAAGAAATTAGAAAGTAAGCATACACGGACTGAAATAAAGAATATTATACCCAATAGCAGACCAGAGGAGCACAAGAATCAAACCAAAGATTTGACAAAAAACACCCAACTGGAAAAGCAAAATGAAAAAAGAATCCGAAAGTGTGAAGATAGTGTAAGGAGCCTCTGGGACAGCTTCAAGCGCACTAATATCAGAATAATAGGGGTGCCAGAAGATGAGAGACAGCAAGATATTGAAAACCTATTTGAAGAAATAATGGCAGAAAACTTCCCCCACCTGGTGAAAGAAATGGACTTACAGGTCCAAGAAGCGAAGAGAACCCCAAACAAAAGGAATCCAAAGAGGACCACACCAAGACACATCATCATTAAAATGCCAAGAGCAAAAGACAAAGAGAGAATCTTAAAAGCAGCAAGAGAAAGAGACTCAATTACCTACAAGGGAATACCCATACGACTGTCAGCTGATTTCTCAACAGAAACTTTGCAGGCCAGAAGGGAATGGCAAGAAATATTCAAAGTACTGAATACCAAGAACCTACAACCAAGATTACTTTATCCAGCAAAGCTATCATTCAGAATTGAAGGTCAGATAAAGAGCTTCACAGATAAGGAAAAGCTAAAGGACTTCATCACCACTAAACCAGTATTATACGAAATGCTGAAAGGTTTCCTTTAAGAAGAGGAAGAAGAAAAAGGTAAAGATACAAATTGTGAACAACAAACATGCATCTATCAACAAGTGAATCTAAGAATCAAGTGAATAAATAATCTGATGTACAGAATGAACTGGTGATTACAATGAATCAGGGACATAGAAGGGGAATGGACTGACTATTCTTGGGGGGGGGGGGGGGAATGGGAGATGCGGGAAGAGAATGGACAAAAATCGTGCACCTATGGATGAGGACAGTGGGTGGGGAGTGAGGGCGGAGGGTGGGGCGGGAACTGGGAGAAAGGGAGTTATGGGAAAAAAAGAGGAACAAATGTAATCAGAACAATAAAGATTTAATTTAAAAAAAAAAAGACTTTGGGGGCTGATGGGATGAAATGCATATACTTTGCATGTAAGAACACAGATTTTGGGGGGGTCAACAGCAGAATGTTATAAACTGTGAGAACTGTCTCCAAAACTGTAAGAAATAAATTTCTGTTGTCTATAAGCCACCCAGACTACGGTATTTTTTGTTATAGCAGCCCAAACAGACTGAGACAACAGGCACTAATGATGGCAGGAGGGTTGATACCTGGACTTAGATGTCCATTAATGAGAGTCATTCAGGAGAGGGGCCACCTGCCTGAAGGTGATGGAAGGAATTTTTCCTGGTCAAAATTACAGGGTTGGTTATACAGTTATGGGTGCGGGAAGAGTGTTCACACAACTGAGAAGCGAGAACATTTAGAAATGCAGATAGGCCAAAGGCCAAGTTACCCCAAGGTGTGCCTCTGTGGCCTATAGATTACTTGAGCTAAAGTCAACTTTAGCAGAGAGACTCAAGAAAAACTTCTGTCCCTCCCATAACTACCTACATGAACTTGAATTAGGCATCTGCCCATAAAAAGAGATGATCAGAGGTAACCTCTTTTGACCTATCTATAGGGCAGGGTAAACTTCTATTTACTGAACATCTGCTCTGCTTATCACCCTGCAATAACCCTTTGAGGCCCCCAAGGCACCTTGCCCCACCCCTAGCTGAGAATGTCCTATGTACCCATTTCCCTTTTTGTCTCTGAACCTCCAATGCACATGGGGTTTCTGACTCTCTCATGAAGGCTGGGTTCCCCAAGCGATGTATTAAATTTGTTCTTTTCTCTTGCTAATGTGTCTCATGTCTCTCTGATTATTAGACCAGCCGGAAAAAAAACACGAGTGTTTTTTTCTTACCCCACAACCACACACACAGTGGGCATCATGACTGACACCATTAAAAGATTAAGTCCCAGGTACACTGCTAGGTACTCTACCGATGCTACCTCACCAAATAGGATAGACAGAGCTTTTTTGCTGGTAACAGGATCCAACTTAACAGGACAAAGGTAGGACTCAAGGACTAAGGAGGATTAGCACAAACCAAGAACAGCTGCAAGCAAGAGGGACTAGATATGTCTGGTCAGCATACAAGACAGGGACTTAGGGGACAAGACAGTGATTAGGGCTGAGACCTTGATTCTGAAATAGGAGTGCCTAATGGGAAACTGTTGTCAGGGGCACACAGAAGAGTAGTTACGTGAACTGGGACACACGGGTGAGGGGATCTCGTACGGCTGATCGTGCTGGATTCTCTGAGAACCGAGGGAACCACAGCGCCTTAGATCCAATGGGATGAGGACAGGACCCTCCTAGACTCCGAGACCACCACACCCAGAAGCTGCTCTGCTGGACAGGTTGCAATGGAGCCACGCCAACTGACTATCCACTCATGGTCTTGGTGGCCTCCCTCATGGAACACCAGTCACACAGTCATGACTGTACAACTGGTATCTATCTAATCAAGCCCCTTTCTGACTGGTCCATCTCAAGAAACTGAGTCTGAGAAAGTGGGTCCCTGACAGGGGCTACTCCTCGGCTGTGGCACCGGCCATGTGTCTGCACCCCGAGTGCCACGGTAGCTTCAGGGACAGGAGTTCCAGATAAAGAATAAATCGTCCATGTAAGCTTCTCCTGATGTTGTTCTCAGCAACGGGGAAGTTTAATAAAATTGCTTTCTAACAACCAGCTGGGTCAAGCAGACTGGGCTGCGCACGGGATTTTGACTCTCTGACCGCACTTTAGCATCGTGCTCACAAACCAGCAGGAAAATAAGCAGGTGAATAAGCACACAGGACAGTGTGATCTTCTCTGTCTCCCTTTCTGCCACTCTGATGGAAAACCACACAAAATCATAGAAAATAATGACACCTAGTGTCCAAAAATGTTATTCTTCTTAGAACGTGAAGCTGTGCTCGGCAAGGCTATGAACACGACAGAACCACCTGCAGAACAGCTCACGCACCTTTTGCAAAAAGCAAATAAGTAAAAAGGTAATTTTTCCCTTTGTCCACTAGCCACAGAGGGGATTGTCCAACGGTCTTCACTCTCTCAAGACTGCAATGAAGTGTCAGGTTCCTTGAGGCAGAAGGTCAGTGCACACACGGACGGTTACCACCTCCCGGAGGGAGCAGCAGGGCCACCCCGGACTCCAACACAGCCACCCCACCAGCGCCGAACCCAGACAGAGGCGACCCAGCATCAACCTGGGGGTTGATTTTTTTTTTTTTTTTTTTGAGCTCTGCTGACATACTCAATAAATTCTTAGATATTTGGTAAAAAAGAGTCACTAGTAACTTCTTTTAAACCAAATTTTGGAAAAGGCTCCGTTTATAATATCCTCTCTATTGCCAGGCTAGTGAGCAAGGCCGTGGGTATTTCGTTAGGAATTCGGACTCACCTCTGCTATCCTTTTCTTCAGGTTATCCTTCCCCATGTACGAAGCCTGAAGGGAGATGACATTCTCTTCTTTTTGAATCAAAGTTGTCAAGACGCTTTTAAAATTCTGATATTGTTTTAAGAGCTCCAAAACGCGTTCACACTGGTCAAGGCTATCAGAAGGGAAACATGTAAAACAGCTAAACATCTGAAAATAACAAAGCCATTCTTTCTCTCTTTCACTATCCTTATAATGACCAATAAGTTACAGAAGGATTTTTCTTCTTGACATGGTTTATAATAGTTTTACCAATTTAACCTAAGAATGACGGCACCTACGGTGCCATACCAAGTGGATGGTAAAAACAGCCACTGGACTCGTATTTTCCCCCGATCAATATTAAAAAGTCACTAGATGTACGCCTTAGAAAGAAACCTACGACTCATGACCTTGAGGAATCGGCATCTCAATTTCATCCTTAACCAAAAATCATCTTGAAAAACTATGCCTCCCTAGAATTATTCTTGGAGATTATTTCAATATTGGTTCAGCAAGTCACAAGTTGCTTATGTCTACTTAACTCATTCTAGATTTAGCCCATTTTAAAAAGTATAGTACAGATAATGTGGCAGTTAGGACACCTGGTTTCTAGTTATGGCTGGGAATTAATTAGGCATATGATCTTAGGTAAGTTACGTTAGGTCCCAGAACCTCAATTCCTTCCTCTGTAAAACTGAAGGATAGACTAGATCAAATACCACAAAGAGGCTTTATCTTGACTATATACACTCAGGTCCCAGAAGGAAAGTATAGAAAGTGCACTCGGAAGTTCGGTGGTGAAAGGACCACTGAGAGCAGAGTTAAGGGAATCACCAGAGAGCTGAGCCACCCAGGGACTGACAGCAGCAATAGCTTTTTTTTTTTTTTTTTCATTCTCATCCAAGGATATTTTTTCCATTGAGGTGAGGGAGGGCAGAGGAGAGGGAGAGGGAGAGAGAGAAAGAGACCGAGATTGGAAGACGCCAAGCTGCTGGCTTTAAAGATGGAAATAAGAGACACACGCCAAGGATTATAAGAGGAAGCCTCCAAAAGACAAAAAAGGCAAGGAAAGGGATTCACTCCTGAAGTTTCCAAAAGAAACAGAGCTTGATTCGGGGATTTCCGACCTTCAGACTGTAATAAAAGCTCGTGACATTTTTCAGCCACTAAATTTGAGGTAACTGGTTACAGCAGCAATGGAAAACAAATTCAGGGGAGGGGAGGAGAATTAATATACGGTGTGTGTCAGCCTTCCTAGATAACCTCTTCAATTCATCAAGCCACAGTCTGTGACTCCAGGGCTGCCCAGACACTGGCCCAGGGCGCTTCCAGGGCGAAGCTCCTGCTTGCCCTCCGTTAGGTGCCGGGAATGTGTGTTGATTGTGCCACAGAGCACCTGGCAGAGGCGGGCGGGATTCTGTCCTTACCATTCAGTGACGGAGGCTTTGGTGCTCTCCCACAGGAGCGCTGTATTCTGGCACTGCTGACTCAGAGCTTTTTCTCTGCCGTCTTTGAATTGTGGAAGAGAACCCGCCATTTCTTGCAAGTGTTTCTTCTCTTTTTCATAGTCATCTAGGTCCTTTTCCAGTCTGATTAATGACTTTTTTCTTGATTATGAAAGAGAAAAGATTGATAGCCAATCATTAGCCAATTTGACAGGATACAAATGAGGGTAATTTGGGGAGCACACCACCTTTAATTTGTCCTCAGGAGGTTTAGGAAGACAAAAATTACACATTAAAAATTGCTATTACAGAGTTCAGGAGGCTCTCTGCATTCCCACTATACTAATATGGGGTTTATTAAAATGAATATACAAAAACAGTAACATTTTTCTGTGATGAACACACTTATAAAGGGTGTGTATATGCATGTGAGGAAAAAGAGAAAGCGTATGTGTGCGTAAACGAGTGGGAAAGAAATCATGGTGTGGAGAGAAGAAAAGAGATAAACAGTAGAGCACTACAAGGCTGCTAAGGAGGGGGGCGGGGGGTCCGAGGAGGAAGGGAACACTTGTATGTCTACCCTGTGTACAACAAGCTCTCCCATATCAAGAAAAAGAGTCATTTGAGCTAAGGGTGTTAAGGTACAAACTCATCCTGGAGGAATGAACGCCATTCACCAGGGTCTAAATTGCTTTTATCAGATAGTCACTGTCTCTACTTTCTCTTTTCCGGTTTCTCTTGAATCCACTCCCATTCCCTACAGCTCCTCCAAAAACTGCACAAGACCTCCAGGAACCACCGCATTGCTGAACTCATGCTCCCCTCAAATCCTCACCGTCCTTCCCTCGTCAGCAGTCTCTGACACAGTTGCTTACATCTTCTTTGCTGAAAGACCCCACTTGGCTCCCAGGACTCTCTTGATTTTCCTTCCACTCCACTGACCGCTCCTCGGCATCTCTGCCTTGTTCCCCTCATCTCCCACGACCCCCCTCCTCCCAATGTGCAACACTGACCTCTCCTCTTGTCTATTTAAATCAAGGGTGGGGAACGTCCAGCTCGCAGGCCATATCAGGCCCTCAAAATCATTTGGTCTGGCCCTGCCAAGGCATTAGGGGTGAGTTAATTAAATGTTTGACCAAATATAACTTAATTTTTAAGTTGATAAATTTGTATGGCCCGCAAATCTACACTAATAAAAGAGAAAAATGGTAATTGGCGTACGACCGCTACCCTTCCCATTGGCTAATCAGCGTATCCTTATGCAAATTAACTGTCAGCCAAGATGGCGGCCGGCAGCCAGGCAGCTGGAAGCGAACGTGAGGCTTGCTTGCTCCAGTGACTGCAGACTCCAACGTTCCCTGCCTGACTTGCCGGCCTCTGAGCTGGCAGTTTGAAACATTCTAACAAATATAGCCAGCTGGGATCTCAGAGGTAAAGTTATACATTGTTTCGATTATAGAACGGCAAACAAACCAGCAGTGGAAGCCTCAGAGCTAGAGCCAGAGCTAAAGCTGGCCCAGAAGAAAAAAAGAAAAGAAAAAAAGGAGTGGTTGGGAGCTTCCCGCCAGCCTGAATGCAGCCCTCAGCCCCTCACCCAGACTGGCCAGGCACCCCAGTGGGGACCCCCACCCTGATCCAGGACACCCTTCAGGGCAAACCAGCCGGCCCCCAGGCCTCTATCCTATATAGTAAAAGGGTAATATGCCTCCCAGCACCGGGATCAGCGGAGCCGCAAGCCCTCCTGGCACCAGATCAGCATGACAGGGTGCAGCGCCCAAACCCCCTGATCGCTCTGCGGTTCTGTGTATGAAAGGGTGTGCGTCCCAACCCCCTGATCAGCCCTGCTCTGTGTGTGACAGGGGGTGGCGCCCAAACCCCCCCCCCACCCCCCCAAAGGCCCTGCTTTTGTGTGTGAGGGGGTAAAGCCATAACCTCCCCATTGGCCTTGCCCTGAGTGTGACAGTGGATCGCCCAAACCCCCTGATCGGGCCTGCTTTGTGGGTGAAAGAGGGCGGGGCCCAAACCCCTAATTCCGCCCTTGTTGTGTGTTGTGAAAAGGGGGGGGGTGCCCCTAAATTCCCCCTTTTCGGCCCTAACTTCTGTGGAGTGGAAAGGGGGGGAGTTTCCCCAACCCCCCCTGATGGGGCCCCTGTTTTTGAAAGTGGAGGGGGGGGGGGGGGGGGCACTCCCCCAACCCCCCTTAAATTGGCCCCTTTTTTTGTGGTTGAAAAGGGGGGAAGCCCCCCCACAACCCCCCCATTTGGCCCTGCCTTTGTGGCTACAAAGGGGGGGGGG
>NW_005871467.1:276857-283433 GCF_000147115.1 Myotis lucifugus | reverse complement strand
TATCCAGAAATCTTAAAACTTTTCATCATTCTCACCACTGGTCCACACCACCATCATCCCTCACCTGGATTACTGAAACAGATCAAACTAGACTTCCTGTGTCTTCCCTTAACTTCTAGTCTATACTAAACACATCAACCAGAGAGAATCAGTTACAACAAAACTAAGTCATTTCCCTCTGCTCAGCACCCTCCAATGACTTCTCAATGCCACTCAAAAAAGAAGCCAAGCCCGGCTGGTATGGCTCAGTGGTTGAGCATTGACCTATGAACCAGGAGGTCACGGTTGTTCCTGGTCAGGGTACATGCCTAGGTTGTGGGCTCAATCCCCAGTAGGGGGCACACAGGAGGCAGCTAATCAATTAATTTCTCTCATCATTGATGTTTCTCTCTCTCTCTCTCTCTCTCTCTCTCTCTCTGTCTCCTTTCCTCTCTCTGAAATCAATACACACACACACACACACACACACATATATATATATATATATATATATATAGAGAGAGAGAGAGAGAGAGAGAGAGAGAGAGAGAGAGAAAGACTTTTTAAAAGAAAAAGCCAAAGTAATCACATGGCCCACAGTCCCTTCATGAGCTAAGCCTCATCCCATCAAGGATCTCCCTGACACACTTTCAAATCTCTTCACCTCACTGCTGACCTTCTCACCTCCCAGCCTCTCCTCAAACATGCCAGGGCCTACTCTCACACCTGGACTGTTGTACCCACTGCTCCCTCAGTCTGGGAGGGTCTTCCTCCAGGTAGTCACTTAGCTAGCACTCATCCCATCTTACTTTCTAGTAAAACATCGTTAATGACCCTATTGGAATTACAACCCTCTTGTCCTCCTTTGCTTAATTTTTCTCCAGAGCTTATCTCAGCATCAAATACACTGATATCTTACCCCTCCTTCAAGATAATAAGCTCTATGAGCACCCGGGCCAGTGTGGCTCAGTTTGGTTCCCAGTCAGGGCACATACCCAGGTTAAGGGTTTGATCCCCAGTCGGGGTGTGTGCAGGAGGCAGCCAATCGATGTTTCTCTCTCTCTACCTCTCTTTCTCTGTCACCCACTTGCTTCTTCTTTCTCTAAAATCAATAAAGACATGTCTTAGGGTGAGGATTAAAAAATAAAATAAATAAATGAGCTCTATAGGGGCTATATAAAATGAAAGCAATTATTACTTATAAATGTGTAATTTTCATTTAAAAATTAATGTTTATGTATGTATTCTTTCTAAATCTATAATAAAAATAACAATGAATCAATAATTAAATAAGTATTTCGTTTGACACCTCATTAGGAACAGGGGCACTACAGGAATGAAAGATTCATTGAGACTGAGGTCACAGGGACATTCAGAGGAAAGAGCTTGATCAGCTAAAGACCTCAAGAGAGCACTGAACCTGAAGGACTAGAGATGGACCGAGGAGACAGAACGTGGGAGAGATTTACTAAGGGGAGGGGAGCTTCACAAAAGTGCCTTTTCCTGTTGGTATCGGCATAGAGAGGCCGAGTCTGAATGGCAGAATTAAAACAGCTCTCATATTGAAGGCTGCCAACCTCAGTTTACCCCAGTTCTGCTCAGTCCCCAGAACCGACACAACCCGTAGCTTACCTCAATCCCATGCCCTCCCACTCAGTCCCCACCCTAATCCTGATGGGAGGAAGCATGAACCCAAATAATCAAGGAAGAAGTAGGGACAAGGTGTAGCATGTGCATCGGTAGCTGATGCTCCCACTTCTTTATGACCAAATGTGCAGAGTTCCAGTCTTCCCCCATCAAGAGAACATAGTGAATACACTGCCTAAAGCGACTTGCAGCAACTGGTGTACTTTATCCATATCTTAGCTCACTACTCCTTTGTCCGTGAGAATGAAAACTTTACAAAAAAAGAATTACATAACATTTAGTAAAAACACAGTATCAACAAGAAGAAAGTTTGAAAAGTCTACGGAAGAGAATGCTGAATGCTCATAGAGTGGGACGGGACAGAAATAGACAGGAAGTATTTGTTTCATCTAATAGATATTTGAAAACACAGGAAAGTGTCACCTTGGGGGGAAATTGATGGAAACAACACTTACCGTTGTTTCACAGCTGGAACAGTCGGATCCTTAAGACCAATTTTACTGATTTGACTTTGCACCTCTAGAATATTTTTCAGGAGTTCATTGTTTTTGAAAATACAAGCGTCTAGTAACTTGTCTTCTTCCGTGAGTTCCTCCTGTCCGCCAGAGCCACGGGTCTCAAATAAGGGTTCGGCCAGAGCATTGAGAAGTTTTTCACAGGACATGTCTTCACCCCGTCCGGCATCTTTAAAGCTTATATCAAGCATCTTCAAACGTTTATCCAAATGCCTGGCCTTCTCTTTCATCAGATAAATTTCTCCCTCTTTATTTTTCACTGTCAACATATCTTCTGGTGCCACCTGTGTACCTGAGGCTGAAGGGTCTGTGACAAGCCCACCAGGGAGGGCAGCTGTTTTCAGGGAAGCCAAAAAGTCTTCCAGAGCCCTGAGGGCATCTCTACTCCTCTGGACCCTGTGGTTCGTCTCCTCAAGCTGTGATCTGTGTTTCAGGATAATGGTCTGTGTTGCACGTAAATCAAGTGGGTGTAATTCCTTTAATGCAAAGTTGCCCAACTGCTCCAAATTGTTACAAATGTCTATCTGTTTTGCTATGGAATCTTGGATATCCTAAAATGAAGGTAAGAAGAGCTGAAAAGGCTGAGGTAGAAAAAAGAACGGCTGCCAGGCAGAAACTAACCTCAAATTATGTCACTAGGTTTAATCTAGAAAACTGCTTCTCAGTTTAACCAGGGCTGACAGTTTCAACATTTTAATTACAGATGACCAGATGGCCCAGCGGCTTTATCATCTGGTACCCTTCCAGATGTTTCCATCCCCAAAAGAAAACAAGTATATAAACCCATTGCTTCAGTGAAAATAATCACAGATTGAACTGTTGAGATATGTTTATAATCTGAAATAAAAACCTCACTATTTTGTATTGATGATGGGATTTGGAATAAGTAAACTGTGGAATATGCTGATATATGCATATGAGTCTAGCATGATACTTAAGATTTCAGTCATTGGAGAAGGCATTCATAAGGAATCCTTCATTTTGAATTCAAAGAAAATACCTTGTTACTCCATAGTAACTACTTCCAAATTTGAAAGGAATTAAAGAGTTGAGAAATAAATAACAAGAATAACTTATTAAAGATTTTTCTGTCATCGCTTATATTCTAAATACATATTATTGATGCATAATCAAAAAGGCATAAACATGTATAAGTAAATCTCCAAGGAACCGATTATTCTGTGACTATCCTGTGAGAACTGGGAAGTACCTTCAGGTTTTGATAAATGCCATCAGCATCGGTGAAGTGAAATTCTTCAATGGCCACGTCATGCAGAAGGAGCAGGTCTGAGCCACAGAGAAGGAGCGATGCCTTCTCCACAGGTATCACAAGCTGCAGCGCAGTCTCCAGAGACTCCATTCTAGGTGCAAAAGAAACCAGATGTGAGGGGGAACCAGAGATGAAAGATACCCTATAAAACCCATTAATGCCATGACGTAACCAAGAACAAAAAATAACTGTCCAATAAAAATGCATACCATGATATGTACAGATCATCACATTAAAACACAAACCCAGCGATCCAAAAATGCCAAAGAATGAGTTGTTTCCTATACAAATATTCTTATCACGCTAAATGAAAAACTGTAAAATACAAATTACTGAATGTAATTTAACACCGCCTTGATGACAAAGAAACCTCATTCTGAATACTGATTATTTTATTCATGGAAATATACTAGAGCTCAAAGAATAGGCTCTACTAATAATAAATTGGAATGCGTGACCCTGGGTGGTTGGGTGGTTAACATAGATTCTTCGCCTCCAAGGTAAAACAGGGATATGTACTGGGGAGACACATCCTATGTGGAGGGCTAATTACAGCACTCTCATTTTAGAAATAAGGAAATCAAGGCCCAGAGAAGTTATGCAACATGGGCAGATTCATGCCCAAGGGGGGAGAGTGGGAGGAGCATGATCTTTAGGACTCAACAGACTTTAAATTCACTTAAGTCTCTGGCCAGTAGTGTGGCTTGGTTAGGTTATTTAACCTCCCTATCAGTTTGCTCATCAGTAAAATGGCAATCCTAATGGCAGCCTCTCGTAGGGTGTTGTGACAGCTCAGGAAAATAACATACTAGTACAGTACTAGCCTAGCTTAAAATGGCATTTAAAAATTTAGTAAGTTCATTAGTAATAGATCTCAGAATTATACCTGGTATTAAGAGTCATCTGGAACTCTCTTTCTTGCTCCTTTAATTTGTCCCTTGCTTTAATTATAAAAGGCTTCTTTATGTCACTCTCTAGCTCTTCTAACTGCAATGAAGTGATTTCAAACTCTTTCCAGCAAGCATCAGTTTCATTCTTTAAGACCTGGATGAAACACATACATTTATTTATCAGCTTATGGGTTAACAGGCACAATTATTCTGTTCTTATAAAATGAGACAGCCACAAACTGCGGGCACAAAGTTTCCCATAAAAATACATTAAAACAATATTTTCTGCCCTGGCCAGTTTTCTCAGTGGTTAGGGCATCAACTCACGGACGGAAGGGTTGAGGGTTTGATTCCTGGTCAAGGGCATGTATCTTGGTCGCAGGTTCAATCCCCAGCCCGTCAGAATGAGTGCCAGAGGCAACCAATAGGTGTGTCTCTGTCATGTGGATTTCTCTCTCTCCCTCCTCCCTCCCTTCCACTCTTTCTAAAAATCAATGGAAAAAATATCCTCGGGTGAAGATTAAAAAAATATTTTTTCCCAGCCATCTACAAGTAAAGGATCTGTCAGGGACCAATGATATTAACTATGCTATCAGAGGGCCCTTTTAATGAAGTCAAGGAAGTCAATGATATCGCTTTCACCCAAATCCAAACCCCTTCCCCTAAGCTGGGTACACAGAATACAATTCAAAAGACACATACAGTCATAAGAACAGACTTTCTACTTCCTCTAGAGAATAAATGTGTTTCTCCCTAAACTAAAAGAAAATCTGAGTGAACCAAAACTATTTATAGCAAACAAGAAGTGAATAAAAAAATTATTTTTATTTATAATTAAACACCTAAAACTTCTATACCCTTTCAGTGCCTTATATTGATTCTTTAAAAAAAAAATAAGGCGTTATTACAAAATTTTACTGCTTACTCACCAGTATAATTTGCTCCTCACTTTCCCCAAGTATTAGTATAGCTTTTCTAACCAACTCATTTTTCAGTCCCTGGAGTAAGGTCTCAAGACAATTTCTTAATTGCGTTGAAAACGTGCTAAATCCATCATTTGAACAACTGAGATTTTGCCATATGAATTTTGCTTATTCAGATGGAAAATAGAGAGCAGCCAGTTGGAAGGGAGAAACGAGAAAATATGGGAGGGTGTTAAAGGGAACCACACATGGCCCTTTCTCCACCGGATGGGTTTTCTGTGAGGGTTCACTCTAATGCACTTCCAAGCTTACAAGTGTTGCATTGCCATGCACAGATCATCTTCAAAATAAGGAAGGTATTTATTGGTAGAGCTTACGATTGATGTTCCTACCACTAGCTGTTTCTGTAGCTCTTGAATCAAAGGCACTACTTCCTCTGATGCTCTCCAGGAAGACCGCCCAGCACTTAGAGTGAAAACTCCCTCCACTGCCTGCCCCTTCCTTACTGTCCAACATCAGACAGACATTGTGACAGCTTGGTTAAGACGATGAACAACTGAAAAGTATTTAGAGTCACTGGTTTTTCGTGTATTGTTGATTTTAGAGCAACCTAGAAGCAAGCAGTGTTGGTTAAAATTGCCTCCGACCACATGGTTTTGACCAATTCATCTGAAGCCCTCATTCCCATCCCAAGCGCAATAAAAAATTTTGCAAGCCACCATATCGAGAGTATCAAATTAGAGCATGCCCGATAAATTAGGACCCTGAGCCAAAGTCTCTCCTGGGTTTGATACTTGGATGCAAATCACTGTCTGGAATCGGGTGACATTAGACATGCAATCCAACCAAGTTCTTGAAAACATCTGGCATATGGGACCTCAACAAAAATGGTGACATCTATATTCATGGTGGTGTTATTTTCTAATAAAAGGTAAACTCATAATAGTTTCAATAATTACCTGTAGATCTTCCAGTTTATCCTGCAGACAGGCACTACTCCTTTCCCCATCGCTAGGGAAATCAGAAGTAATCCTAACTTTGTTGTTTTGCAGGTGTAGTTCAAGAGTTTCTGTGTGTGTATCATACCTGGGAAAAATTAAATGTGACATTACTTAATTTAAAAAATAAGACAAAAAAGTTTTTCAATTACTGTCAATTATGCATGAGAAAAATCCCAGGAATTTCTGTTGAAGTTACTGGGCCACATGCAAAAATTCTGACCCAAGCATAACAAGAACTTATTAAAGTACTAGAGGCCTGGTGCACAAAATTTTGTGCACTGGGGGGGGGGGGGGGGGGGGAGGGCCCTCAGCCCGGGCTGTGGCCATTTACAGTCCAGAAACCCTTGGGGA